>NW_018250085.1:0-815 GCF_001263595.1 Phalaenopsis equestris | reverse complement strand
CTTATAACTGTTATAAATGTAAAAAATGATTTTAGTTGTTAGATAGGTTAATTTATAGGATTTGTGTGGTATGTATGTAAAGTTTTCTTATTGTTTAAATTGAAGTATTGATTTGCTTATTTCCTATGTTTTACTTCTTTTTTTTTTTTTTCTATTCAATTGGAGTAAATCAATGATCAGCTTAAATCCAATTCAGAAAATGATGAAAATAAATTGACTATTTATGACCCTTACAGCTTTAATATATTTTCTATGAAAATTTAATGTGGATTGTTGAGAATGTAATTTTTCCAAATTAAATATTATAGCTGGCATGTTATGTATGATCAAGAAAATAATTTTGTTTTGAGTGTTTCTACCTTGGAATTCTGAGCATGCTTCCAAATTAAACGAGTAAGGTCATGCTCAGATGTGTTCTGCTCATTTGAAATTGATTATATTCGAAATTGCTCATGAACAGTGTATTTTTGTTCTGTTCAATATATATGTTCTGGTTTGTGTTTTGCTTGTGCTCGGCTCCAAATTAGTTCTTTAAAATTTTTGAAAAATAGACGTTAGATGTTGGATTCAAACTTGCACACAAAATCGTATGACCACACGAGCTGCGCTCGGCTTGAAATTAGTTCTTTAAAATTATTGAAAAAATAGACATTAGATGTTGGATTCAAACTTGCACACAAAATCATATGACCACACGAGCTGCGGTGATCTAAATAAAGGATTGTTCATGTTCGGCTCATTTATAATTCCAGGTTAAAAATATTGTTCGTGTTCAGTTCGCTTACTTAATGAATGATTTACCGACCATGTGTTTT
>NW_018250084.1:0-454 GCF_001263595.1 Phalaenopsis equestris | reverse complement strand
TTTCTTTTTGGGGGAAAATATCATCATTGATGTATATATATATATAAAATAAAGATTAGATAAAATGATGGGGAGAGGCTTACAATCAGGTTTAGGTTATTAACATACCAAACAAAATCAAATTTTGCCGCATACATTTAATTTTAATGCTAATATATGAAAGGGAGATGCGTGCTATTGCTGCCCGAGATAAAGACATTAATGACAATTATACTATTATCAAAGCAAGAGCAGTGCTCTGCAATCATGACTCAATTTTGAAACATATCCGTTTGGGATTTTCAAAAACAGTAAATATTCATGAATTATTTTTCTTTCATCCAAAATAGATGATATTTGAGAGTTCTACCAATTTTGTCTGCAATTATTTCTTGAAGTGTGCTAATCACACCATAGTTAGAAAGCTGTCACCGCACATAAGGGTCTGTTTGGCGCAACTGCAGATTCTCAGCTT
>NW_018250083.1:0-439 GCF_001263595.1 Phalaenopsis equestris | reverse complement strand
AAAATTTTCTTTTGTTCTTCTAACAACTCCAGCATCAGTAGCTTTTGTTCATTGTGAGTTAGTGAAAATATCAATAGTTGTAGCCATGTTTCAAAATGATTTCTCATGATCTATTTATGATCCAATAGTTGAGAACATTTATGAGATCAAAATGATTTCTCATGATCTATTTATGATCATAATATAATTAAAAATATTATAGTTAAGATAATGTTATTCGTACAATATATGTGATTTAATATTTTTGATAAAAAAAAATGAATTCAAAATAACATAAAATTTCTAAATTTATATCATGGAAGTGTAAAAGTGTATGGAATTCATATAAAATAGAAAAATTAAATATGGCGAAGAGAATTTAACTTACTAATGATTGTTGAAGATCGAGCTAAATACTCAATTACATGTGTCATATCATACATTATAGTAGCTCTGATTG
>NW_018250082.1:0-482 GCF_001263595.1 Phalaenopsis equestris | reverse complement strand
GCCCGCGGTCCGCGTGTTTTAGGAAATAGAAAACGTTGTTTTAAATAATCTACCAAAAAGTGCTAACCCAAACGGTTTGGCGTCTTTTTCAAAACGCCGCCCGCACTTATAAGCTGCCCCAAACGGGCCCTAAATCTCAATATCACATGTACCGCAGTTTTGTTTTAATAACCCCACAAAATAACTATAATAACACCACAATAACAGTGCAATAATATTGGTAATCAATGTCAATAACACCTTCTAGATGACACATAAATAACAGCTTCAATAATACCACAACAACGCCCCTAAACAATGTGAATAACAGCGTCAGGAGGATCACATAAATAACACAGAGGTGTTATTGGTGTCTTTTCTTTATTTTTTTGGTGGACCCAATCAGATACGCATTGCAAAATGAATCCTAAATGTAAGATTTTTTCCATAATATTACCCAAACTATTATGATTCATATATTTCACCTTTAAAATTTAATATAT
>NW_018250081.1:0-1538 GCF_001263595.1 Phalaenopsis equestris | reverse complement strand
GTATAAAGTTGAAACATGAATTTTCTAACATGCAGATGGTTGTGGCAAAGTAAATCCTGAAGGAATTCAATATTACAAGAATTTAATTGATGAACTCCATGATAGAGGTGACAAAATAATGAATAAGTTTATGGTTTGATATTTATGTCAAAATATTATTATACATGATACGTTTATATGAATATTTTTTTTGTATTTTGCAGGAATTGAGCCCTTCGTAACATTGTTCCATTGGGATTTGCCCCAAGCTCTAGAAGATGAATATGGAGGTTTTTTGGACAAAAGAATAGTGTATGATATATTTGTCAAGACATGATGCATCAATGTTTCACAATGTTAAATTACATAATGTCTAATATATGTTGACATGTGTTCAATATTTATTAAATATAATGTTGATATATAAGGGCGTACATAGGGGTTTTTATTTGGGTCAATGTGTCGGGCTCGAAACTAGCCTGACCCAAATATTAGTCCCGCCCAAATATTATACGGGTTTAAAATCCAAACCCAAACCCGACCCGCCTTCAATCCGCGAATTAGAATCAAACCAATATAACCTGTCTCACATAAGAAATAGTAGTTATTCGGGTTTAAATTGAGTCAATTTTGGATTGAAGGGTCGATTTGAAGCTAATCTAGGCGTGGCGGGTCATTTTTTGTGTTGGTAGGTCAACCTGAACCTGAACCTAAAGATTAAAGGGGTTAGGTTGTTTAACCCAAACCCAACCCCGAAAATTATTCTGGTTAACCTAAATCTGGATCTTTTTTAGTCAGGTTAGGTCGAGTTGGTGTATCGAGTTAATTTTTGACACCGCTAAGCATACCTACTGGTTATATTTCAAAGGGTTATGACAAAAAACGGCGAATGGTATGAGGAAATGTTAGATAGTCAACCATTAAGAAGAGATTTTCATTTAAAAAAAAACAAATACAACATGACTTAATTAATTTTATTTAAAGTAAAAAAAAACTTTATAATATAATTTAATTTCTTGAGGGGAAAAATTAATTATCAAAGAAATTAGACTTTTCATTAATTTTATAATGTTGGGTATAGTTGCATGATGTTTATTGTGCACATATTTAATTCTCCTATTATGTGATATATTTGAGCAATTTATAATTGTAAGTGAGCTTTAACATGTTATATTAACATGTTGTTTTTTCAGATTCATTATTTTAATCATAAATCATATTGTGAAATTAGTAAAACTCATTGCAAATAATCATAAATTACGCTCAACTTTACATATTTACATATCTAACGGCTAAACTTCAGTTTTTTACATACAAATCACCATACCTACCCATAAAAAAGATATAGCATTTTTTATGTTATATGTGGGGTTGTGAATTTAGCTCGAAGATCATTAATCGTTAAAAAATTGATTCAAATTTTTGACTCGGATCGAAATAAACGAGCCGAGCTATGTATGGAAAGTTTTGATCAAATTTTCTTCAAGCCAATTTCAAGTCATACATGGATCTGCTCAAACTGACCCAAGATTGATTAGTAACATTTTCTATTTATAAAA
>NW_018250080.1:0-510 GCF_001263595.1 Phalaenopsis equestris | reverse complement strand
TTATGGGGTCAGTTTGACTTCACCTTTTTCAAAACAAAAATTTTTTTTTTAAAACGTCCTTCCGAAGCGGACAACGAGATTTCAATTTCGATGACCGACGGATTTCGATGACCGACGATGACCGACGGCTTCTTACGGGCAAACCCAACACCAAAAATAGTGCCGACACCTCTGCTTGATCCTTCGGACTCTAGCTAGCAATCTTTAATAGGCTCGAATTTGACAGAGGGCGGAAGTTACAGGGAGGGCTTTACAGAGGAATGAAATGACAAATCAAATAAAAGTTCAAATAACTACCATATAACCAAAACTATCTATAGGAGCGAAGTGGATCGGGCTCCACAATACTCAACATTGGAATCTTCACTAATAAATTTATTTTTCTAATTCAAGCATAAAAGAAATTGAATAAGATGGATTCTTATGATTTTGCCAACCCAATGTGCTTTACCACCTATCTAAACTTCTCAAAACGAGTTAAGGCTCCTATGGAATTCAAAGAAACTGTGA
>NW_018250079.1:0-1149 GCF_001263595.1 Phalaenopsis equestris | reverse complement strand
ACATCATATCAAACAAATTTTCATGCATGGATTAAAACACCAAAGTATTATGTGTAAATATCAAATTTCATGTGTTAGATATGTAAATACAAAAGAATTGTGGGGGCAGACATGCAAATATCTCTAAAACTAAAACTTTATCCTTTCCTTAAAAGACTATACGATGTTGCGTTCATGAAAAGCAATCTTAGGATCGATAATTCGATATCTTACTTGCACGTAGGCTAACTACATCCAAATCCTTCCGGTCAAAATCCGTCCCAGATATCTTTTGACCGACCTCATCAACTTACTTTTCTCTGCAACCAATTAATTAATTAGAGAACATCTCATTGTATTTTATTTTTTGCATCAGAAATATTCAGCTGAGTGGGAAGAGAATGTTGGCTTGCAGGCCACGCCACACGAGTACGGGATCACGTGCCCGCGTGCGAGCGCGTACAAATAAAGGAACATCGTCGCAAACCAACTCCGTTAAGCGACATCCTTCGCTTCACCGTTTCCCATATATTCTCCAACTTTGAGGAAATATAGGAGTTTAATTAATGTTATTTGAATCAATCTTATGGGGATTTGGTAACGGAATGTAGAATGGAAGGAATATGTATTTAAATACAGCAACATGTCAAATCAGTTCCCATTAATTTTCATTGGTTATTTTATCCTTAATACCAATAAAAATATTAAAATAGTCTCTAAATTTTTTAAATTGAATTTGGGATGATTCCTTAGTCTCTAAATTTTTTAAATTGAATTTGGGATGATCCCTATCAAAGACTATTTGAAGTCAGTTTTGAAATAATCGGGCGCTATTTTGTCGCTACTAAAAACTCTTAGACTAAAACAGCTCTATGTAATTAGCCGTGAACCATTTTGGCATTTTACTCTAATTAAATATATAAAGAAATAATTTGCAACATTTGCAAAGTGATGTTTAGTCATGGGCGTAAACAATTGGTCTCTTGGAATTTTATATATATATATATAAGGAATGATCTTAGGCTATTTTAGGAGCTCCAACTATCTCTAATATATCTAACAATTTGAGTATCACACCCTCTATAAGGGGGAATTGAACCCCAGACCAAAGTGAACTTACAACTGACAAACACATGCCCAAACAACTGATCTGAGTATGAGGCGCATATA
>NW_018250078.1:0-761 GCF_001263595.1 Phalaenopsis equestris | reverse complement strand
TATTCCCCACTTATCTCTTCAATGCTTTTTTTTTCCTTCTTTTTTTAAAGATTTACATACATACCACTTAATTCATGTGCATTTACATATCTAAACCCCTTAAGCACAATTTCTATATAAATGTTGAAAAATTATTGCATCCGGACTCCAATTAAAATCTGTCATGTGTACAGATATGCCCACCTATATATTAAAGTAATTTTTTTTTTATTAAGGTGTGTCTGCCTGTACATGTGATAGGCATTGATTAGAGTCATCGAAACTTCTGATGCAATAATTTTTTTAAGTAAATGTGCTCTTCTTTCGATGATTTGCATAAATACCACTCAATTCTTATATATTTACATCTCTAACAACTAAACTACAAATTTTACGTGCGGAACAACTTATCAATGCATGAAAAGATGTATTTCACATTTTAAAAGTTAAAATGATGGTATTTCTTTTATGTGTTATGAAAGGTTTAAGTGGTACAAATGTAAAAAAAAAAGTAAAGTTTTGGTGTTTTTAAAGTAAATACATAGGAGTTTCTTGAAGTGAAGAGGTGTGTTTCTTGAAGTGAAGCGGTGTGTCTCTTGGTGAAGTTGTGTCTCTTCATATTTTGTGGGTTGGGGGAGCGAGGGCGTGTTGGTAATTTATCTATGGGTTTTTTATATGTCTATATATATGTGTAACTCATGGGTATGTAATTGAACTCCCCCTCTGAAATAGTGAAACTTGTCGTTCGCTCCCGATGATGTAGGCATCTTTGCTGAACCTCG
>NW_018250077.1:0-1834 GCF_001263595.1 Phalaenopsis equestris | reverse complement strand
TGTCAAAACAAATGATTGATTGTATTTAACATTTAAGTTGGCTTTAGTTAACTTAAACTGCAGCCAAAATGCCCTAAGGTTTTGTTTAGATTCAAAAAATAATAAAAAATGCAATAAAAATTTAATAATCTTTAGATTCATTATGAATTTTTAAATATTTTTCCATAGTTTTCTTTTTTTAACTCTATAACATACAAGCATTTTATAATCTTCAAGTATGGAATCTTTGAAACATGCAGGACAGAAGAAATGCCAACATGTCATTAACCTGTCTCTTTAAAAAAGATGTATATGCATGCCACTCAATTTCTATGGATTTACTCATTAACACCTAAACTAAAAGTTTTACATACATCCCACCATAATTATGCAGGAAATGGCGAAAAACTGTGCTTCATTTCTTAAAAGTTAACATAATGATTGTTTATGTTATCTGAAACATTGGCATGTAAATGTAAGAAATAAAATTTCAGTTTTATGTATGGAAATACATAGAAATAGGGTGGCATTTATGTGAATACCCACAAATGCTCATTTTTTTCTTTCGTATGAACAAGATTATGGATTTAATATTTATTCCATTTGTCCTATTAATATATCAAGTTTCTATTTTATTTGGTTAATGTCAAATACATATTTTTAATCACAGCCTAAAAGTTCCAATAAGCAAATATGATGTTCTCAACATTGGTTTATTAGTTTTTTTTTTTTTTCCTTTTTTTAAATAAGTTAGCGAAGCCAACAATCTTGAACACGAGCTTATTTCAAACAAACTGAACACAAACATAGGTTCTGTTCGTTCGTGTTCGGTTCGTTTACACCCCTATTTAAGAAGATGAAGAAAAAAAACGTTTAATTAATACTTAAAATTAGTAAAAAAAAGGTTTAACACAGTAGGTGTGTGATTTTGTTGGTGAAAACCAAAAAATTAAATTGGATTGGGCTCTTTTGGTTGATTATGTTGTTTTAAAATAGCAATTCAAATTTTTATTTACAAAAATTTAATACACAATTTTTGGTTCGAATTTAATATTCATTAAATAAATCAATCAAAAAATTGAATAAGGAAATTAAATTTATTTGAAGATAAATTAATAGACCAAGCACATTTCATGTTTATTTTTGGTTAGATTAAATTTTTTTATTTTAAGGAGTTAATTAGGAGATAAAAAAGAGAAATTTTTTTTTCTAATTTTAAAATAAAACCTTTAGTTTAATTATGTTAGGTTAAATGCTGAATTTTGGTTTGCTTTAAGCTTAACCGATTAAACTAAACTATATTTGGCTTTGGTTTTGAACGGTTTTAACAAAAGCTTGGTTGAACTTTTTTTATTTCTGGTTTTGATTTCATTCCCGGTTGAAATGCAAGTCAAAAGCACACTACACCACAAGCATGCATCATGGAATTGCACAAATAAATGATGAGAATAAACAACACAAATTTTTTAACATGAAAAACCCCTCAAAAAAAAAAAAAAAATTTATGGGACCGTATGCCACTTAAACATCTTCACTAGCCAACTTAATGGGGACACAACATTACTAGAGAGAATTAAAAACCAAAAGGAGTCATACATCAACTTCATCAAACATAACGGTTTCGTAATCTCACTGAATTCAAGAAAATAAGATGCAACCCGTAAAAGAAGTGCAGTCATCCTTCAATTCCTTGTTGTCTTGATTTCAACGATCGGGAGAGAAACTAGGTCTCTAAAGTTCTTTCTTCTTCATCTGGACGTATTTTCTTTCACTGTCACCAGTGTTCGTGAACCGCCCTGATAGAAAGAGAGAGAGCAAGAGAGAAACTCAAATATGAAAAGAAGATTTTTTTTTT
>NW_018250076.1:0-4517 GCF_001263595.1 Phalaenopsis equestris | reverse complement strand
AGAAGAGAAGACCTCACAAAAATGAGGTCAACAACTACATCGTCCTTAGATTACTCTAGCTTCCTTTCTAGGTCAGGTGTAAGTTTTCCGGTAGCTTCCTCTCCTAAAAATCCCAAATGGAAGTCATTTAATTAACATTTGCATTAATCCCAACAGGAGTCTTTAGTGTATCATATTGATTAAGGTTCGAAAATATTGAACCTTGATTTTTAATCACCCATTCAACTCAACCAAAATTCCAATACACATTATAAAATTTAAATTCAAATCTCGAGTAGCGATACTCATATTTTTGAACATGACTGTCTTGATCAACGCCAATATGTGTGTCATACTTTAAACAGTCTGTCACACATGTTACGGTTCATTCGTCGACCTCATTTTTTATCAACCTTTCCACTTGACTCATACCAAACCCATCTAAACCTAGGACCCCTTCCTAGTGCACTAGATGATTAGATTGAGTTCAAGTCAACTGAGATTTAGGCTTCACTAGAGCTAGAAAAACCCATGTGGCGCCCCAATTCTCTCCAACTAGAGCTAAGGCATTTCTAAGCCTCTAAACTTCATGCCCAAACAGACTTAAATCAAGAAAGAGAAACCAAAGTTTCAAGCCAAATGGCGTAACTACGCCTCATATTGTCATTGCTACGCCACTACAGACATAGTTACGCCCCGCTACCGAGGATTCGTAACTCTGGCAAACCCCTAATTAGTGCCTAAGAGCTCCAAGGCGTAGCTAGTTCACCATCGTAGTTGTGCCAGTGAAGCGACATAGCTAAGCCAATTTCAGTGTAGTTACGCCCCTTCTCCCCCTCTTAAGCGTTCCATATCGCGAGCTCGACACTCCTACAAAGTCGCTCTACACCTAGACGCCTCCCAACCAACGCCTCACTTCACTTAATCCCACCTCGATGCAGAACTTAAACTCTTCCCACTCTCGTAGAGTTCATTCTCTCTCCATTGAAAGGAAGAGAGATCTCCACAGATAATGACACACATGGTCTCTCACGCTCTCCCTCAAGGTTCACTTCCTCCTCTCATTCAGTCACTCCCTTACTCTCTCCCACACTCGTGCTCTCTTCCTTAAGTGTTTCTCCCTCATGAAGTCCTCTTCTTCTTCTTCGATTAGCAGGCATTAAAGGACCGTCCAGTTCATGTTGTTGCAAGGAAATCAAGTTTTCTCCATGTATATTCTCCGTGTTTTCTCCATGCATGTATAATATTCTCCATGTATAACTATCTCTAAAGAATAAAAACCCAAATGTCAAGCCTCATGACCCATATTGGCATAATTCCGCCAGTGAAACGGTGTGTACCAAGCCTAATGGCGTAGTTATGCCCCCATATTGGCGTAGGTATGCTACACTAGCGTATTTACGCCCAACTACCAAGGATCTGTAACTTTGGCGCACCTCTAAGTAGCATCTTAGCGTTCCGGGGCGTAGCTAATTTTGATTGGCATATATATGCCAGTGAAGCAACGTAGCTACACCAATTTCAGTGCAGTTACGACCCCTCTCCCCTTCTACTAGGAATTCCAAATCGAGTGCTTGACACTCCTATGACGCTGCTCTACGACTTAATGCCTCCAAACCACTTCATCCCACTCTGATTCAAAACTTAAAATCTTCCCATTCTCGAACGATTCGTTCTCTCCATTAAAAGGAAAGAAGAACTCCACAGACAGGGACACACTTGGTCTCTCACGCTCTCCAACAAGGTTCACTCCATCCTCTCATTCAGTCACTCCCTCACTCTCTCCCACAAGTTTCCCACACTCATGCTCTCTTTCTCTCAATGTTTCGCAATGTCGGTGTTTCTTCCTCACGAAGAAAGTCCTCTTCTTCCTCCTCTCCGGTCAGCGGATATTGAAGGACCGTCCACTTCATATTATTGCAAGGAAACAATGTTTTCTCCATGTATATTCTCTCTGTGTTTTCTCCATACATGTGTAGTATTCTCCATGTATAATTATCTCCAAATAATTTCTCCATGTATAGTTATCTCCAAATAATTTCTCCATGTATAATTTTTTCCATGTGAAGATTTCTCTATGTAATTTTCTCCATGTGTGGCTTTTTTCACATAAAGTCTCCATTTGTAGACTTCTAGATTTTTAGTTTACTTTCACGTGTAGTCTTCTTATATAGTCTTTTACGTGTATAGTACTTTCCGTGCATAACTTTCTCCATGCATAAATTTTTCTATATGAATATTTTCTCCATGAAATTTCCTCCATGTATAATTTCCTTCATGTGTAGACTTCTCCATCTGTAGTTCACTTTCAAGTGTAGCCCTCATGTATAGTCTTCTCCATATATAGCTTTCTCCAAATGATATCTCCATGTATAAGTTTTTCTAGGTGAAGACTTCTTATGTAATTTTCTCCATTTATAATTTTCTTCATGTGTATTCTCCATGCGTAAACTTCTCCATCCATAGTTTACTTTCACGTGTAGTCTCCATGTTTAGTCTTCTCCATATAGAACTTTCTCTAAATGAATTCTCCATATATAGTTTTTTTCATGTGAAGAAATTTCATGTCTATAGTTTAATTCCATTTGCAAGTTTGTATATTTAAGTTACTTTAATGTGTAGTATACTTTCACTTACAAGTTAAGGTATTTAAGTTCTTTTCATGAGCCCAGTTTGTTTTCAACTGTAAGCTAGCATGTCTAATTTCATTGTAGTTTATGTTTATTTGCAAGTTCACATGTTAAAGTCATGTTTATGTTGTAACCCATAACAATTTGCACGTATATGTGGTAACTTAGGTCAATTTGCATTTTTATGTGGTAATTTCATTCAATTGGCATGTTTATGTTGTAGCTTAAGACAATTGGTATGTTTATGTGATGGCTTATGATAATTTGTATGTTTATGCGATGGTTGATGATAATTTGCATATTTAAGTGTGATTCATGTAAAGTTGCATGCTTAAGAGTTAAACTAGGTTAAGTTTGTAAGCTTGCGTTAAACAGTAGCAAATTCTCAAAAATTATTTTCAATATGATTTATATAAAATCAAATGTGCTCCAAAATTTTCAAAAATTCTTTTTAAGATAATCTATATAAATTCAAATGTGCTCAAAAATGCTTAAACTTTCAAAATGAGTTTGCATGAATATTATGTAAATTAAAAAATACTCAAAACTCTTAAGTGATGAAAATTTAATCAAATCGTTAAAGTCAAGTAAACTTAAAGGGATTCAAAAGTCTAAAGGTTATTTTTCAAATCAAAATTTCTTCAAATTATGCAAAAATTTATATCCTTTTCCAACTTGCAATTTTCTAAACCCTTCAAAATTAATTTTAAAACTATTTTAAAATTATAATCTTAAGATTACCACTTAAGCTTCTAAACTTTCAAATCACTTGAATTTGAACTCCCAAGTCACTTCAATTTACAATTTCATTCAAACTTACAATCTTAGTGAAAATCACATATGTTAATTTACATAAAATCCATAAAATTTCTACATGTTTAGCATATAAAAAAACAGGTTTATATTATGACATGTATAACACATAAACATACAAATTTAAATATTTACGAATATTGCATGCAAATTCCAATATATTGCATGTCACATTTAATACATATCATTTGTATGCCTATTATTTTGATTAGAAAAAAGTGGCATTAAAATGTCCACTCCAACCTCAAATTCATGCCGATGCCCCAATCGAGTTCACTCACTATCAAATTATTGATAATTATGCTTTCGACATGGAATTGATTATCCAAAAACCAGGTTTTTTATGAAATTTTTTGGTGGCTTTAAGCCAGTTAATATCTGACGAATACAAATTATAGTGCCGAAAAAAAGTAGTAGGCTAAGGGTTGAAAAACAGAAAAACCAAAATGGATAACACTACTAAACTTATTGCACAACTAAAATAATTCATTGAAGTTTAGGATTTTCTCTAAATTTTTCTATTCCTTTGATGTAATGACCAGCAATGCTAAGGAACCAATCAGTACATACTTCAAAATTGGCATATCTGTCATGATAATTGTAAAATAACCGACATATGGTAAAAATCCTACAGCTCTCCCCATGATATGATGTTGCTGAAGCCAAAGCTAGCCAGGAGAATATAATAGGCTGGTTCTATCATCTTCCCGGTTATTATCTCATTTTGTGAGAATATCAAGTTCTCCAGTTATTTGGCGCTGATGAACCTCGACCACACGATGGACAATTGGAATAGTTCGTCCCTTGATATTATATACAACTTTTTCACCAGCACGAATCGGGTCTTTGCTCATGTCTAAGAACAGAATATCACCCCTCTGAAAACCTGGTTACATGCTCTCTAATAGAACAACAACAGGAGATTCGCTTCTGATAATACACATTAGCCCTTTCCATATAATTAGTGTTGTAGATAAAATAATGACTAATGTGATGGCTTGCTTGAGGAGTTGCCTGAACTGAAGAGCCCGGATTAACTCTAAGCTCGCCCCAATCCAACACATTCTCTTTTCACTCTCCCTCTATCGCTAGAAG
>NW_018250075.1:15028-16293 GCF_001263595.1 Phalaenopsis equestris | reverse complement strand
GGAAGGTATGCTCCCCGTGGTGTAGATCGGCTACATAGTCAGGTAATCGTCTTGTCTTTCTTTTTATGACTGCAGGAATAATGGGTAAACCTCTCGGACCCAGTCTTGACTTAATCGGCCGGCGACCTGAGGTTCTGGTGGTGGTATGATCGGTAGTGACCATAGCAGCATCGACTCGGTTTCCCAAACGGAGCCAGACGGGAACACGGGTAGGTGACTCTATAGTCGACCTACAAGATTTTCTAGCGGACTTAATATCCTTCAAAATTTCATCCTTCATATGAGGGGAAATTGCATGTCCCACTTGTTTAAGTAATTCAATAACAGAACATCCTTCTTTGATAGCAAGCCTTCTGAAGACTGCCCTAACTCGGGTGATGGGACTGAATTTCTTTCCCTCCTCACCATGTCCATGAGGTGATGAGAATGCAGCAGCAATCTTCCCGATACTCTCATATCCATCAGTATCTGTCAGAGGATGGAATCTACTTCCTCGTAGGAGTGGGTAAATTTTTGGTAATACCTCTTCAACTTGATGAGGCTCCTCGTCATCAGAGGTGTTTTCAGAAGTTTGGGCTTTGATGGCCCTCCGAACTCTTCTATTGTGGTTCCTCCTTTAAGTTCAGGTCAGTGGTACAGTCCTTGAGCTCGACCCAATTTCAAACAGGGGTGGCGGAACAGTTAGTCCTTCAGCCGAATCTTCGACAATCATCACTTCCTTCCCCTTAGCAGCAGCGCGCGGTGAGCAGCTTCACCCTTCTTACCGGCAGGGAAGTCTTGAAGGCAGTTTAAACTGAATTCTGCAGACGGCTCTTGAACTTCTGGGGCAGCGATCTTCATTACCACGAACAAGGCTTTCCTGAGAATAACCTCGAGGTCTTCAAATTCGGTTCCAAACATAATTTCGGTTCCGATCTTGATGGTGGGAGCGACGTTACGGGTGTTGCGGTCCGTCGGCAGGTTGAAAGAAAAGGTCAGGGTTGGGTAAGCCATGGGTAAGCCATCGCAGCAGGCTTTTAAAAAAGAAAGTTTTAGGGTTAGCTATATGGCCAAAAACCTCGTAATCCTTAGTGCAAGCACTGAAAGTAGAGGTTAATTCCTTAGACTGGATGGATCTTAATTTACAGGTAATTTTAACATCTTTATTTAAAAGGGTGTAAAATTGATTAATATTTTGAAGTGCGCGTGGCATAACACGATTTGGTTTAATTTACGAAGCAGCAAAACAAATGTGAAAAGGAGTTGTGAGAAAGTTTAGGACCCAG
>NW_018250075.1:7794-11257 GCF_001263595.1 Phalaenopsis equestris | reverse complement strand
CCTAGACCAGAGAAGCCTTTGGATAAAATTTCATAATTTTTTGAATTTTTTGTGATTTATTAAAATTATTTTAAATTCTAGGCTATTTAATAAAAAAAAAATATTTCAAGTGGTGAAAATTAAGTTTTATATTTTTGAAAAGTCTTCCTAAGGTCAGAGAACTTGAGGAGAAAATTCTATATTTTTCAGATTTTTCTTTGATTTATTGGAATTATTTTAGTGAAAACTTATTTTTAGCCTTTTAAAAGTTATTTTTAAGCTTTAAAATTCAATATCTTTATTTAGAAAATCAGGAAAACTATTCTAATTGTTCCTAAGTAATTAGGAAGCAATTTAGAACATTTCCATGAGTTTTATTATTGTTCTGATTTTTATGAATTTTTAATTATTTTAAATATTTAAAATTGGTTAAAAATCAAGTTTTTATTTTAAATATAATTTTATTTTTATAAAATATCCCTGATCACAGAGAACTCAAAAAGTTAAGTTTCATAATTTTTTGACTAATCACAAGGAACTTATAAAACCACTTTTCCTAATTTTTCTATATTTATGTAATTTAATTTAATTATTTTTTATACAAAAATATAATGTTTTCTAAAAAATCAACTTTAGTGCTCAAACTTACTCAAATAATTTTCAAATTGTTTACAGTAGATTAATATGATTATTACACACAATGTGGAATTGATTTCATTGATTTTTGTTTAAAATTTAATTTAAATAAATTAATACAAGATATACACATTTAATTAGATATAGAAATGTATAAAATTATTCAAACCATCATAATATTTTTCTTAAGCTCATCTGACCATAGGAAACCTGTTAAAATTTATCCCATAATTTTCCATGTTATATTTCAATTTATGTAATTAATTTAAGCCAAAACAGCAATCTTAGCTTGAGAATTAGGGTTAGAAGAACAAAGATGTCCTCTAACCTTGGAAAACCAGAGAACATAGCCTCTATTATGAGGAACATAACCTAAACATTTCAATCTATGTCTAGAATGCTTAGTCATGATGAATTGAAATACTATCGAGAGTATTTAATCAAGTTAAAAATCAAAGAGTCACCAAATGGACTTCAAAATTATTCCACATTATTCTCTTTTATTCACTCAGCAAGAGGGTATTTTTAATTCATTTTTATGATTTTTCTATCAAATGATAAGGATTTTCAAAGTTTTGGCATTTAAATTATTTCAGAAAATCCATATTTTTCTATTTATACCAGTCAGCACCAGCACAACCTCACCTTGTCTGAACTTTCCATGGGACACTCTATTTTTTGATGCCACCAGCCACCTTAAAACCTTGTGTCCCATGGTTTAGGTACCAAGCGTCCATCCAATGCGATCTCATCCGTTCAAACGATACACGCCCGATTGGACGCATGTCATCATCCTGAAATGACCTAACCTATAAGCCGTGCACTTCAACCTTAAAATCTTGAGATAGACTCAACCAAATCACTTTGGATTTGTTCCTACACTTTCATCTACTAAAGACACAATATATACATATAAGGTTGATCAAGCATGAAACACAGTATATACATATAGAGAATCAATTTAAGCTCGATTCAGGGTTATGGCTCAATACCTTTGTTTGAGAGGGAAGGCCTTAATTAGATGATTGTAGAAGATTTGAATGGGCCCAACGAACCTCCAGATGAACTCTTGGGTTGTATTGAAATGTCTAGGTCTGATTTTGATCAAAGATTATTTTGGGTGTTGGTCTAGTGCTAAGCTAGAGACTCTCTATGATGGGGCTTCTGTGGGGATTCAACTCCTCTTACACAGAGGATGGTGTGCGCAACTTTAATTGGATTTTGGTTCACTATGGACTTGGGAAGAAATTACCATGGCTTTGGGGAAAAATTCAATGAGGAAAATGGCTCTATAGAGTGGATGTTAGTGGTTGAGAGCAGAGGGAGTGAACTTAGGAAGGTTTGGAAAGGCTCTGGTGAGATTTTGGCAGAGTTTCCCCAAGATTTCAAGCATTCTTTCTCTTTAGTCATCAAGAGCTCAATTTATGGCCATCGCTGACTAGTGGAGCTCAGATCTTGGCATTGGGTGCTAAAGCTTACTGATGTAGAGGGGAGAAAGGCTCTAATGGCCAGTGGGGCATAACCAACTCAGTGAAGTTTAATTTTGGATTTTGGCAACTTGGTGCTCCCTTTGGCTGGCTATTTTTAGTGGTTGAGGTGGTGGCTTGCCAGAGTCAGGTCACTTACTGGCTCAGGGAGGCCAGGTGGTGCTTAATGGTGGTTAAACATTAATGGTAAGGCATTATGGCAAAGATATTTGAGTTTAGGCCAGAAATGGGGTGAAATCCCCTAAATTAAGAGACCATTGGTCCATAACTCATGTATGGTGGGCTAGGTGAGTCTAGCTTGCTCACTATTGTCCAGAAGGTGGCAGAAGTGTCTTTGGTTTGATCAATTTTGCATGGCTTGGTCAATTTTGGTGCATGGGTTCAATTTGGGTAAAATTAGTTTGGAGTTAGGTTTGGATTGGGATAGCCATGACATTGAGCTCAATTGATTGATCAAATTCATGTGGGTGATTGTAACAAAGATTCCAGAAAAGATTTGGAGTGATTTTGAATTTATTTGGAGGGTCAGTTTGGTAAACCTTGGGCACATGGTTAATTTTGGAGATGTTGGGTTATACTTGGGTATGAGTTGTGCTAGAGTTTGTATAAGGCCTAATTTTTTGTTCAATTTATCCCAAAGGATTATCATGAAGAGTTTTAGATATCACTGGGTGGAAATTTTGGGGTTATGGGCTTCAATTTGGTTAAATTTGTAGACAAGGCCAATTTGGAAAAAAATTGGGGGTTTTGATCCAATTTGGTTAAAAGTGAATTTGAGTTTAGGATTGGAATTTGGGTCAATTGAGATCAAATTGATGGACATTTGAGTTGGATTTGGGGAAATTTGGGTCTTTCAAGGGCAATTTGAGGATTTTGGTTAAAGATGGTTAAATTGGCCAAATTGGGTCATGGGATAATTGAGAGAAATCAAATTGGAAATATTTGGGATTTATTGGGATTTTCTAGTAATTTTTGAAATTTTTGGGATTTTGAGCCCAAGAGGGGCATTTTGGTAACTAGGTGGTGTTTTAGTGGTAAAAAGCCAAGATGGGTATTTCGGTAGAGTTGAGGTACCAATCATCACCAATAAGCCATGGACCAAAGAAAACCCCATTTTGGGTCCTCTACATAGTGGTCTTAGCTAAACCATAACCCTAGGGCTAGTAGGTTTAAGGGACCATCTACATGAGTATCTCAAAAGATCAAGGGCTCTAGGCTAAAAATTTGAGTTCAGGGTTGTGAGTGATTGTGGATGCAGATAAGTGTAGTGAGTGCCTCACCTCCAGACCAACACCCATGGTCAACCTTAAGATCCAGCAGTCCTAAGGGTGACTCATCTTGAGTTTCCCCCACAGTGACCC
>NW_018250075.1:4666-7663 GCF_001263595.1 Phalaenopsis equestris | reverse complement strand
TCCTATGGTTAGACCCTGGGATGCTAAGGAGGAAAAAACTAAACCTCAACCAAAAATGAGGTCAACACATGTACATAGTGGTTGACCCGATCGTACATCGACTCATATTCACTTTTCTCCACATCTTCTAAGGAAATCTCATACTGAGGTTTCTTTTATTTTATTATCATCATTTCTTCCTCGGAGCTCTCTTCATCAGAACTTTCTTCCATGTCGATGTTGATGGTCGGCCTAGTATGTTCAACAATCTTGTTGGTTCTTCCTCCTCCTCGTCTCTAGCCTTAACCTCGGGTGTATGGGCTACAAGAACATCTACCTGATTGTTGTGAAGAACTGGTAGTAGATCATTGAAGCAAAGTTGAATGACCTCTTGTTTGTGATTCTTCTAAATCTTCAACTTCATTTGCCACATTTTCACGGGAAAATACATTTATTTTGGAGGTGCATAGTAGGCAAAGTCTTCATGAATGCCCACTTCATGAACTAATAATGGCTGTAAATCCCCTTAGATGCAATGTTCTTGTACTTCTTTAAAATACTTGATGTATTGGTGTTTAAATCATGAAATCATGTTATGCTCGTGAATCCATGGTCGTCCCAGTAAAGCATTGAAAGAGGTCTCTACATTGATGATATGGAACTTTACGATTGTTACTAGCTCTCCAACTTTCTCAATAGTGTAATCGATCCAAGGGCTCTTTCTCCCTTCTGGTTAAATCCTCTTAACATCATTTTATCGTTGTAATCTCCTGGTCCTAAATGTCCAAATATGCTAACATCTACAAACTCAGTAAGTTAAGCGATGTTCCTGAATATACCAAAACTCCAGACAATACAAATTTGTCGATATTAACAGAGTTGTAGAGCAGTCGGTTGTGGTCGGTAGTGCTGAGCAACAAGTCTTCATCTGTTATGGTTATCCCAGGCTGTTCTTTTAACGAGCAAACTTCATTTGGGGATGTGCTAGCCAACTGAGCTAAGAAAATCTCTTGATTAAGCAAGGCTATAACCATCTAGAGATTCTCTTATTTTTTTTTAACAAGAATAGAGCATTGTAAATGCTTAATTTGGTCGGCAACCTCCTAAGATGAGCTATCATGAGGTAGCACATTATAATCAACTTTATATAATCCTCCAATATTCACTTGTTTATGTGGTTTTCCACTGGCTGAGGTGGTGGTATCTCTTCCTGAGTGACTATTTATTTTTCTTTATCCACTGGAGCTGTTCTAGGAGGTAATACCTTCCCATTTCTTAGATTTATTTCTATGATTTCCTCTTCTTCTTGAGATGTTGTAGGCAAAATTACCGGTATTTCTTCTTCATTAGAAAGATCTAATTTGATGGTTAGCAGTGTACTGTGGTACATGAGGACTGGCTCCTCACTCCCGGGGCTGTTGTAACAAGTGTTGTCGATATCTTCTTCATTCTAGTTAACAGGTTCATCAAACTTAAGTACGATTTGAGGATTAGTTTGGGAATCAAGATCGGAGTTTGATTGATCAAAATCAGTTACGTTTTCACTGGAAATAGTTGGAACGTAGCCAAAATCATAATCATTATGGTCATAATACCCCGGTGGGGCAAAAAGATAATCATATACAGTCAGAGGTTCGAGGATTTTTTTTTCCAAATTTGAGACAAACAATATAATAAAGGAAGCCCCTATCTTACTCCCCACACTATCGGTCTTCATGAAGTTGCTCTTCTTCTTTTCTGGTTGTGGCAATTTTTATGGTGAAATCTCTAACTTGGGCTGGGCAGACTGTAGAATCTGTGTGGCTACCTGTGCTGTAGCAGTTTGAAACGGATCTAGTATCTTCTTAGATGAATTGCTCCAAATTGTACTCCATCCATCCTACTCTGAATACGAACCTATCAGAGTGATTGACTCTGCTGAAATCATATTTACATAATCCCTTTCAGGTTCCTTATAATATTCTTCCAAGATGGTTATATTTCCTTCTTTAAAGTTCCTCTCAAACCACTCCTTGAAAATTAAACAACCCTTTATTGTATTTCCCAACATTCGGTGATAGGGGTAGAAATTGGGATGCTCTTTCTTGTCAACTTCTTCTAGCTTCTTGGTTCGAGCAATCTGAATTTGGGCTTCTTCATTAATCTTTTGAACATCATTGGCACAACCTCATCTTTGAAAGAATATACTCTCTTCTTTCACTCTAAAAGAGTCATACCCCATGTACTCTTTTCTTGGTGTAGTCCTCCCTAGTGTGAATGTTGGCTAGACTGGCCATACTGCTGTATTTGGAGCTGTTGGGCATGCTTTGATGATGACTGAGAACTCTGATGAGAATGTTCAGCTTGAATCTTTATCAGCTATATTCCCTTATCAATTGTCCCCACTATCCCAAACTTCTTCTCAAAAACTCTTGTTGTCTTGGACTTTTTTGACTTTTCTTGGGAATCCATATATTTAATTTATTCTTATAAATAGTTGGCTTTCCTTAGTAGCTTCTTGAAGGATTTGATGGCGAGTCCCTTAAGTATGAGGACTATTAGACCATGGATGCTTTTGAGTAGAATCTCAATCAAATGCTATTCTTGTAGTTGAGGCTCAAATTTCATGCCTAGGTTTCTCCACCTCAAGTTATAGTCTACTAAAGTTTCATTAGGTTTTTGCCTTTCCACTACGAGATATCCAATAGTAATGTTGTGCTACACTAAAGCAAATCTCTTCACAAACAACTGTTTTAATGGAAAATGTCTTTACTGATCCATTAGGTAGCTCGACATACCAATCAAATGCTATCCCTGACAAAAATGCTATCCCTGATACCAATCAAATGCTATCCCTGACAAGCTGCTGACAAACTGACAGAAGAGTAAGGCTTCATCACCTCTGGTGTTGCCACAACTGGCTAAAAAACTGTATACAAGAGCAAAAACTTTTGGATACATTAAAAAGATATAAGAAAGCTTTTGGTTGGACCTTTGGACCTTAGCTGATATTAAGGAAATCAGTCCTTCAATCTGTAT
>NW_018250075.1:4037-4613 GCF_001263595.1 Phalaenopsis equestris | reverse complement strand
TTGATCCACAAGAGTTGATCCACAAACGAGATTAAACCCAATGATGAAAGAAGTAGTCAAGAAGGAAATTTTTAAATGGTTGGACACTGGAATTATACATCCTATTTCAAACAGTGCTTTGATAAGTCCAATTCTTTGTATCCTAAGAAAGGAGGAGTGACTGTTGAAACAAAAGAGAATAATGAATTAATACCTATCAGACAAGTTATTGGGTGGCGTATTTGCATTGATAATAGAAAATTAAACACTGCCACTAGGAAAGATCACTTCCCTTTACCATTTTTAGACCAAATATTAGATATATTTGTTGGGCACAAATATTTTTGTTTTTTAGATGGATATACCGGTTACCATCAAATTCCTATTGCTCCCGAGGATCAAGAAAAGACAACATTTACTAGTCCTTTTGGAACTTTTGCTTTTTGAAGAACGCCCTTCGGATTATATAATGCCCCAGCAATATTCCAGAGATGTATGATGTCTATATTTAGTAAGTTAATTGATGATGGATTAGAAGTATTTATGGATGATTTCTCTGTATTTGGAACATCATTTGACGCATGCTTAAATTATCTT
>NW_018250075.1:1377-2856 GCF_001263595.1 Phalaenopsis equestris | reverse complement strand
TTTACCTCGTTGTGACGCTAAAAGTGTTTCAAGATTTTTAATGAAAAATTTTTTCACTAGATACAGAATGCCAAGAATGATTATCACTGACGGAGGTCCCATTTTAGAAATAAATACATTCAGATATTGGCAGAAAAGTTTAATATTATTCATAGAATCTCTACTTCCTATCACCCTCAAACTAGTGGGTTAGCTAAAGTTTCTAATAGAGAGATTAAACAAATACTTGAGAAGACTGTAAACCCTAGTAGAGTAGATGGGTCCACTACACTGGATACCGCATTATGGGCTTACAGGACTGCTTATAAAACTCCTATTGGAAACTCCTTACACAGGCTGATTTTTGGAAAGAATTGTCACTTACCAGTAGAATTGGAGAATAGAGCATGTTGGGCGATTAAAGAATTCAATTATAATTTGAAAGATGCTGGTGAGAAGAGATTGTTACAATTGAATGAATTGAAAGAATTAAGAAATGAATCTTATGATAACGATAGAATTTATAAGGAGAAACTAAAGTTATGGTGTGATTGGAAGATTAACCAAAAGAACTTTGAACAAGGACAAAAATTTTTGCTTTACAATATAAGGCTAAAGTTATTCTCTGAGAAATTGAAGTCTCGTTGGTTAGGACCCTTTACTGTGACTCAAGTTTATACTTATGGAGCTATTAAAATTGAAGATCAAAAGACTGAGAATAGATTTAAAGTAAATGGACACAGATTAAAGCTATATTTTGAGGGTAAAATACCAAATTTTAAAGAGCATTTTGATCACTCTAGATACAATTGACGAGAAAGAAGGGATTGATAGAAGAGGACTCTACTGAAGAATTTTCATATCGACCCTTCTATAACCTCTTCGTTCATGTTCAATCAATGGGTGATCTCAGAGGAGAAACAAGCATTGAATCGGAACAGTAGTAGATTTACCTTGCTACTTGTATGTCTATGTGTGTAATTTGATTTGAACTTTGTGTTTGTTTTGCTTTCAAATTTTACTTTTAGATCTCAGTATAGTTGAGATTGAGCATAGGATGTTTGTTTTCAGCGTTTAGAGTGTTGTGGCTTGGATTGCGACGCTGAATTGATGTATCAAGGTTAAGAAAGTACTAAACTTATGTTTGTCTTGGAATGTGTATTGTAACCCTTGGAATTTATATATAATTGTGATGTTTTGTGTTGTGAATGTTTATTTGTGTTAGTACATCATTTAATCACTTAAAATCTATGTCTATAATGATTGAAAGGATGTCGTCGAGGCTTGAAATTTATCGAAATCGCAAAAATCTGGAAATTGACCTAATTTTGAAAATCTTGCCGACGGCGGATTTTTCCCAAAACTTAGGTTATTAATTCAATAGAACTCACTAACGGCGTCGAAGACCCCGCCGACGGTGAGATCTCTAAAAAAAACACTTTTAACCACAATTTTGACCAGTTAACCGCCACTATTCATCATCCCCTTCCTCTTAAAAAA
>NW_018250075.1:0-1288 GCF_001263595.1 Phalaenopsis equestris | reverse complement strand
ATTTTATCATCTCTCGGTAAGAGCTTCACTCCAACCTAAAATATTTGATTTTCACCTTGAATTTCTTCCACATTGAGAAGGTCCGAAAATTTTGAGAATGTGGAGAAAATATTTGGAAGAAATTCAAGGAATTTAGTTTTGAACTCTTGGAGTCATTCTTGAAAGCCATGGTTTGAGTATTTGAAGTGAATTTGGAATTTTTTTAATAATTTTGATTAGATTTACATGGCTCCACGACAAAAGAGGCGACTTAAGTTTGACAAGTTTCGCTTCGTCAATGCGAAGGCTCAGCCGAGATTTACTTCAGTATTTGAAGGGAAGAAATGTATACAAGATCGAGTTTTTGAGATTCCAGGAGGAGAAATCGAACGAATTATTACCGAACGGAGTAGTGAAAACTTCTGTTATACCACCAATATGGCGTTATCCCACCAATATGGCTGTTGCGAATATTGTGAAAGAATTTTATGCCAATGTGTACTATTCTGAGGACGTAACCGTTAGAATGTGGGGATTTTCTTTTGAATTTAGTGTCGCCCGCATTAACTCCTTTTATAAAGTCCCAGACTCCTATGGTTGCCATTATGAAACCTTCAGTACAATGGAAAACCCGCTGAATGATGTCATCAACTTTCTCACTGATGGGAAAGAGACACAGAAAATAAAGCAACGAGAACGGGTAAATTTTTGTGCTTCCATGTTGAATGCCACATCTAAAGGGTGGCACTATTTTATTTCCTCTACTCTGTTACCTACCTATCACCATAGTGAGGTAACAAGAGATAGAGTTATTCTGAATTTCTGTATTCAGAATAATCAAACTATAAATGTGGGGAGAATTATTTTTAAGAATATATTGACCACGACAAAGAGTGAAATAAGTGGAGGACTGGGACATCCTGGCCTCATTTATGCACTTTGCCAACTTTCTAGAGTTGAAGCTGGAGATGATGAAGAATGGGTTTACCCTATGAAACCCATTAGTAAAGCTAATTTGAAGACATATGAATCCCATGAAAAGTGGAGTTCTGGGAGTAGGAGTCAAGAACCTTCTACTAGTAGATATATCCCCTCGACTAGTTATGACCTTACTTCTTCTAGTTCCCCCTAGTTCCCCTACCCTGAATGATTTAATGAATGAGTTGACCTTGCAGCAAAAGAGTATAGAGCTAATAAACGAATGAATTAGGGGATTAAAATGTAGACATGATTATGATAGTGAGTATCTACAGAGGCATTCTGACTTTAAGATCGCTTACTACGAAGCTCAAGCCTGACACTACAGAGG
>NW_018250074.1:0-3305 GCF_001263595.1 Phalaenopsis equestris | reverse complement strand
GAGTTGATCATGGCCAAGCTGGCATGGCCTCTGATATCCTCCAGGTTGACGGTCGTCCCTGTGACACAGGGTTGTATCCCGCTAACATGGAAATTTTTGTGGCGCAGACCGCTAACTAGAGTACCCCATACTGTGTTCGGACCTTAAGTCCAAGGCCCAGATAAACGAATTTCATGTTGGAACAGCTCTTTTTAACGATACATAGACGGTTCGACCTCTCGAACTCTTTTGAGACGCATTTACGATACTTACGGAGGTCCAAGGATCATGACTTACTGACATTCGATCCTTTGGAAGTACCACGAGGCCCTGAACCCCTTGGCGAGCTTCTCGAGAAGCCCAACTTTTTTGGGGTCTAGTGACCACGCCGACCAAACAACCCATGTGGGGACAACGAGAGACTCATTCTTTGGTCCGTGGTTTAGTGGGAGCTTTGAAAGAACCAGAGTATTCCCATGCGAAATAATTGTCCTTCGATAGCCTTGTGCTAGTTGTCACAACTAATATAAGCAAAACCCATTTGAATCTAGAGTATTCTCAAGCAACCCCGAAAATGTAAATAACCAAGTGGTATAAATCCTCTTAGAAGTACTCTGGACCCCATAATAGGCATGCATACCTGAATCTTTGGTTTGGGTAGTCGACATAAGTACTCTTTTGTGGATATTGATCCAAAGTGCCTCCGCCTGATCTTCTTTGGGCGGACATACTTCACTTATCCTTGAGAGTTTTATCGCACAAAAGTTATTCATGTTTTTTTTTCTCTTCGTTTGTCTTCTTCGTTGTATGTCCCTGTTTTTCCGATTCCTTTCTTCTATCATTCTTATAATCAGAAAGATAGATGTATTTAGAAAAGAGAATTATACGACGATAGACAAGCTGACAACTCTTTCAAAAATAAAAAAAATATATGAGAAACAGTACGAAAACATAATGATCACAACAATTTTCACAGTTCTTCAATTTGATGGCATTCGATAGCTTGAATCAAGGAGGATTATTAATTGACTCAACAAGCTTATCATAGAAACAAGTTACCCAACATATCTATACTCTTAAGCGAAGTTGAATAAATTTGCAAACATAATGCAAAATGCAAGTGTGGCAAGTTTCATAACTCTGGTTCATTAGAAGACGAGGCACCAAAATTAAAGAGAACTTCTAAAATTCATAAGCCACCAGATTCTCATTCAAATATCAAAATTTATGATAGAATCCCAATTAACATCTTTCATTATTATCAAATTCTTAATAATTTGATCATGGCGCTCTCTTAATACATGATAATTTACAAATGTTGATATTTGAGATGATCTATATGTAATTATTATTATTATATTTTTGTTACTAAATCCAAGAGCTATTTGAAAAGGGCCAGATTATGTTCCCCACCCACCAACAGTAAACAATATATCCCCGTGATTGCTTTTCAAAAAGCATCTAAAGTTTACGCAGCTGAACGTAGACAACAACAGCACTGTTTCAGGGGCTAAAATTGAATGGTAATAAATTTAACTAGATTTACATGATAATAATTGCAACGCCTAATTTTAACCCGTATTATTTGGGAAAAAAATATTACATGAAATTACGTCGCGGATGTGATCGACCCGATAACATAAGAGAATATGGTGTTATACAAGTGTTATTGTGTGTTATTCAAGTATTATTGATGTTTATTGTGTTATTATAACACCAGAAATATTCCCATAACACAATAATACTTGAATAACACACAATAACACTTGTATAACACCTGAATAACACGAGGGAAATATTCTCTCGTGGTACCGGACCGATCACCTCCACGACATAATTTCATTGAACTGCACACGTAGCTCTACGGGCAGAGCCCTGATGTAATTTTTTTCATTATTTGGATGATCGGTTCAATCATTTAAATTTATATGAACATTTTTCTTAATAATAAATTTCATGCGAGGAGCACACAAGATAAATAAATAAGTTATATTATACGACTGCCTTTATCAAACTTTTAACGTCAAAAAAAAAGTATTTGGATTTCTAACACTTAAAAATTTTACATATATACCATCTTAGCTGTGCATGAAAGCTTATATCTCATCTTCTAAATTTAAAATGATTGTCTTTTTATGTGATGTGAAAGACTTGGACGGTAGGAATGTAAAAATGAAGATTTACATACATACCACTCAATTTTTTATGTATTTAAATATCTAGCGCCTAAACATCAAATTCTACACATAATTTTATTTATGCATGAAAATGCGGATAGAATAATGGTTTTAATGTCATGTGAATGATTTGAGCGGTATAAATGTAAAGAAGTAGGGTTTAATTGTTAAATATATAAAGAAGGAGAAATTGGGTGGTATATATATAAATGCCCCCCGAAAAAATGCCATGAAAACCTACCTATTGGCACCCAAATCAAACGTTAGATAAGATTTTTCTAAAAATGAACAAAAATGGCCCCCGCTGGCGTGAAAGGAGCATAGATTTAGGGTCCGTTAGGGGCAGTTTGTACGTTTCAGGACCCTGTGCGGGTAAGCCTCGTGTCCCGGAAGCGCGGCCCGCGGGCCGGCCGCAGGGGTCGACCTGCGACCTGCATTTAGTGTAAAAACCAAAACACAGTTTCAGATAAGCTGGTGAAACGCGCAAACCAAACGGTACGACGACATTTTGAAAACGCTGCTCGCACTTATAAGCTGCCCCAAACAGACCCTTAATATTTTTTTTGGCTTCGGATCAATAAAGTTTTGTAGTTTCGGACTAATTTCAGCTTACACATTTAAAACTCATTAATAGTTTTAATTTTGATTGATTTTAAGCACGCAACTTTAAAAATTGATTCTCAAATAATTAAACTATTTTTCTCAGCAAAATTTAGAGTTGAAGGAAGTACTATTTGGTGAGACTAACTCGGTGAAACAAAAAATACCTTAATAATCAAGCACTCACAAGTGTGATCGAAAACTGCTTTAGAGCAATGAGAATGGTCAACTGTTCTTAAACTTCAGCATGTTTGTAGTAAAAAAGGTCATATAAGCAAGGCAAATTTAATTTGCCCAATATCTTTTGATTCTAAGAGTGGTGATCTATTGATTTTTCCCATTGAAATATAAATCAAGTAAAATTATGTGATCAAATTATCTGAAATTTCTAATAAAAAATACAGTGCACGAACGCTTCTCAAAGATAGTGTGGCAATACATCCCCCATACCTTGACCCTCTATAAACTTTTGAAATTCTCTCCTTACAACTTTGCAATTACGGCTTACTTGTCTTATAGCTCGTGCAGCTCTAAACTTTGGCCTCAACA
>NW_018250073.1:0-1286 GCF_001263595.1 Phalaenopsis equestris | reverse complement strand
TGAGATTCCCACCCCTATCGTTAATGTTGTTCATAAAAAAATTTAATGATGCTAGTTATGAGTGCATTGATCTGAGAAAAATAATTTTTTTTTTAGGTTATGTTTGGTGATCCTATCCTTATTAAACAGGTTAGCAAAAATGTATTTGAGGTTGGTTTCCTCCCTTTAAAGGATGACATATCTCATAACCTACAATAGCCTTCCATATTTTTCACTCACTATTTGACTTGATTGTTATCATGTGCCATTCTTCGTATGTGCCTATAATTATTCATATTTTGTCTGAGCTTCAAGCACATGCTTCAAACTATTTAATATGGATGATTACAAGCTTTAATGGCTTCTACTCAAAATAAATTATTTGATAAGTATATTGATGGGCCTCAACCATATCTCACATTATACCTTGAGTTTATCAGCAATATGTGTATAAAACCTTAGGATTCCACAGTCATCATCTAAATTTGCTGCTACATATGTCTAACCTTGTAGTTATTATTGCATTATTTTTTCCTTATAAGATTTAGCAAGTTAGAGAACTGAACCTCTATCCGACTAACAGAAGAGCCTGGTTCCCATTGACATTTGTTGATCTTTATAAGTTTTCCTTTCAGATGAGATACTCCACCTCTGGAAAAATGTAAACATCAGAGTTTGCACACTTATGATAGTATCTAAATCTCCATAGAAGGGCTCTTAAGGTCCAGGGAATTAATGCAGAACAAGTACAACATCTACCAATTACTCGATCTTTAAGCATGGCAAAAAATATTTAAATTATTATGGTATTTTTTTAATGTTTA
Source organism: Phalaenopsis equestris (assembly GCF_001263595.1). NCBI lineage: Eukaryota > Viridiplantae > Streptophyta > Magnoliopsida > Asparagales > Orchidaceae > Phalaenopsis > Phalaenopsis equestris. Next base: position 483 of record NW_018250073.1, on the reverse strand, counting down.
ACTTTGATTTGAGCAGACTTAAATTTGTGATGTTATCTGAGTTAAAATGTTAAGATGTAAAGTTGGTATTTTAGTCCAAGTTGACCAAGTCATCAATGTCAAAGTCAAAACAAGCAAGAAAATCTTCTTTTGTGGATTCGAGTGTGATGTTTCATATTTCAAGCAAAACATTCTACTGGGTTAACAGTTCTTGAATTTCCAAGAAGAAGTTTTAAAGACTACAAGTAGTTCAAAAGTGTATTTATTATATAGATGACAACCTTTTAGTTTCCTTATATTATTTTGTAATCTTTACATGCAAAGCTTTTAAATATCATGAAATTTGTAGGGGAAAAATTGATAAAATAAAATTAAAATGAAAATTTTATTTTCTTGCTTGGCAGCTATCATTTTGTTTACTGGTTAGGCAACCGTAAGTAACCCCTCTTTGGGAAGAGATTTATCATATTAATAATTTTATTTTATTCGATTCTATTTTTTTTT
>NW_018250072.1:0-577 GCF_001263595.1 Phalaenopsis equestris | reverse complement strand
ATATCATTGAAAATCACCAAATATAGGCATTAAGAGTATAAAAAAAATTTAACATTTTTTAGGCGTATAAAAATCCCCCAAACTTAACTATTACTTATCCTCAAGTAACACTTTTAATACATAAAAATATGACTTATGGTGCAGAGTTTTAACTTCTAAATTTCTATAATTCAATCTACTAAATATAATAGCACAACTTAAAAAAAAAAATTAACAACTTAAGCTAAAACTAAAAGTGTAAGAAATTTTTAGCACCTTCAGTAAGTCGGGTGTTTGTTTAATAACGGGTAAGCTCTTTTCATGGACTTAAGAAGCTATCGTTTAAGTTGAGCCCTAATGAATTAACTTATTTACATAATGATATATCTCTCATTTCAATAATCATCCTTAAATCTAATCTATATATTTTGGGAATCTCTCGTTGTGATCAAAACTCATAAGGTAAAATAACGCAACAAGGTGAATATATTAAGTGTAAATAATCACGCAACCAAAATATTCCCAAGATACTATAATCTCTCCAATAATTTAAGATGTTGTTGCGTGATTATTCCCAAGAATAAGGTAAATGTCATTT
>NW_018250071.1:400-869 GCF_001263595.1 Phalaenopsis equestris | reverse complement strand
AATAAATGTGAGTCATAAATAAAAATATAACATAAATACCACACAATTCTTAATTATTTACATTTTCAAGAATAAAGGTTTGATATTTACAATTATAGCATTTTGGTTTAATAAATTTAAACATGAAAACGTGTACTTCACTCTTTGAAAGTTAGTAATAGCATTATTTTTAAAGTGATGTCAAAGATTTTCTGTGATATGTATGTAAATATCTAAGTTTAGTTGTTAGGTATATAAATTTATAAGAATTGTGTGGTATATATGTAAATACCCCAAAATAGAAGTAAGAGATTTTTCTGGTCTCCTTGAATAATAAAAAAAAGAGAAATGTCTTTGAAAGTTAATTAACAAAAGTGAGTAGAAAAAAAAAAAAAAAATTTTTTTGGAGGGCTTGTGACTCACAAAAAAAAAAATTGCTTAACAGCTCGTGTTTTGGCTCCTTTAGCAAAAAGGACGACCCCGCCAAACA
>NW_018250071.1:0-368 GCF_001263595.1 Phalaenopsis equestris | reverse complement strand
TCGCTCGTGTTCGGCTCGTTTACACCCCTACTTGTGAGGTTGTCATGAGAGTATTAATTTGTCTGGTGGCTTTGTTGGAGCTTTAAAGTTGAGCTTTACTTAATGAATATAGTTTAGCTGGTATGAGGATATTGTGGCTTCGGTCTAAAATGGTCGCCGGTTCTTCTCCTCGTCTAGGCCTTAGTGGCTACTTTATAAAATACTTTTAGGGGGGATCTAATGGTATTTTAGATTCAGAGAGAGGATATAAGATTAGTTATCAAGCTTCTTGGCTGTAAGTCATAGAAAAGTCATATTCTTAGAACTACTGAAATTGAAAATATAAATCTATCCAGTAAACAAAAGATGAAACTATAAAATGTAATATA
>NW_018250070.1:0-1707 GCF_001263595.1 Phalaenopsis equestris | reverse complement strand
CTTAAGGACCCAAAGTCATAATTATTTTTGTTTTTTTTCCCATCACAAAAAGAAAAAAAAAATTGCATTTGGAAGTTATCATAACTCCCCTTAATGTAATTTGCACCATGTTAACTGTTGTGAAAAAAAGGGCAATAAAGTGAAAAATCGGAATGAGAAAAAAATCGTAAAACAGATAACACAGCGGAAACACACAGATTTTACGTGGTTCGGCAAACTGTCTACGTCCACGGAGCTGCAGAAGATTTTATTACTTGAGGATTACATCCTCTTTCCCTCCTCTCATTCTCTCTCTCTACCCGACAGCTTCAAACCGAAGCACACCAGAAGAACTTGGAAAGCTACCGATGCCGAAGAGAGATGCCTAGGAAATCAAATCCCGAGAGATAACAAGGGAAGCTAACATGCTTATTTATTAATTTCATCATGTTATTAGGCTCATTAAGGAATTAATCAAATAATTAATGAAGTCCATTAATTTTTTTTTTCTCTTCTGCACTAAATAATAGAAGGAATTAAGAACAATTAATTTAGCAATTAATTTCGAGTATCAAATACAATTTGCTGTCAAACATGAGAAAATGTCAATTTGAGCAGTGGACCAGATTACATATTCGCAACAAATCTCCCACTTGGAAACTGGTACACTGGTTGTATCATCCGCTAGCTACGTCGTTCTTTTCTTCAAACGTGATATCCTTCACCTCTGCAACTCAAAGCCTCGATTTTTATGCCAGAAAACCAGCTGAAGTCAAGCACAACTTCAGCTTCTCAAGAATAACACTCTTAGTCGATATATCAGTATCAACATAGCTTTGTACCTCCAAGCTTTTTCTTGGGTTATTCTTGTATCTGCCAACAACTCTCACTGCATAGGCAATATCCTGCCTCAGTTGAAAACCCTTTTTAACAAGTTCAGCTTTGTACCTCTTACTGTCATCAAGCGCAGTTTTCATCTGGTACATCCGCTTGTTGTGCAATATTTTCTTCCTTGGTGGAATTTCTGTCAGCTCCCAAGTCTGATTCTCTGGCAGGGAATCCATCTTTTTCGGTCACTTTCCCAGTAACGGAAGACGAATATTTTTCCCATTGAGATAGTTCTTTATCTGCATCCTCCAGTAACGAAAATCTGTGTCATTAAACTTCTCGATCCCCGATGTCAACACATCATCTCTGTCTTTCCCTCAAATTCGAACCTGAGCTCTGATACCAGTTGTTATGAAAAACGACGGCAATAAAGCGAAAAACCTGAATGAGAAAAAATTTGCAAAACAGAGAACACAGCGAAAACACATAGATTTAACGTGGTTCAACAAACAGCCTACGTCCACGGAGCTGCAGCAGAGGATTACACCCGTCGATTGCTTCGAAGATTACAAGAAAAACAATCTCTCTCTTTTTCCCTCCTCTCCTTCTCTCTACCTGAGAGCTTTAAACCGAAGCACACTAGAAGAAGAACTTGAAAAGCTACCAATGCCGAAGAGATATGCCTGGGAAACCAAATTCCGAGAGATAACATGCCTATTTATTAATTTCATCATGCTATTAGGCCCATTAAGGAAGTAATCAAATAATTAATGAAACTCATTAATTATTTCATTTTCTCTTCTGCAGCAAATCATAGAATGAATTAAGAACAATTAATTTAGCAAATAATTTCGAGTATCAAATATAATTTGCTGTCAAACATGAGAAAATGTCAATTTG
>NW_018250069.1:0-2075 GCF_001263595.1 Phalaenopsis equestris | reverse complement strand
CATCATCATCATCCATACAGTCAAATAAGCGTTTTGCCATGAAAAGAAGCGGAACTGCACTTTTTTGAAATTGCAAAAAGGGGAATACCTGACAGAAAGCTGTGAACAAGACTTGTTTTGTTGCTTTGATTTTTAAAATACTTCACACTTTGAATACAAAATTGGAGTTGGTAGCATGAACTTAAAGCAAATTTTGAGTCGGTAGCGTGCACTTAGTCATGCATTTTCATCAAGTGTCATCTAATTTAAATTGAGTTCAATGAAAAGCAGAAATATAGTGAGTCTTAAGCCGCGGAGCGATATTGACATGTGCAAAGTACTCAAAATATTATCTAAAATTTTTTGTGAATGTTTTACAATTTTATCCTGATTGCAATTTAGATGACCATTCAATTATCATATCTACAAGTCATGAATAGTTTTTATATTTCTAAGGGAAAGTGCGTGATTTTACTCATTGGATTTAAAACTAAACTGAACGGACTTGTTTCCATGTCTAGGAATATTCTTAAGTTGTCGGGGATAACCTATTTTGGTAGTCTGCACCCTTTTAATATTACATTTTCATTTTTACATTGAGACTCTTACTTTTAATTATTTTCATTTGCTTTTAATTTGTTGTCCGTATTATACTTTATCATCTGCAGCATTGAGAATATTCATTTTGTTTCTGTAGGAGAAGCAGCCCTACAGAAGTCGATCCAGATATCATCAGCCTGGGCATATGTTATGGCGGTGATGGGATCACTTTGGAGGTAAAGTTAATTGACATGATTCATGGCACTGGCTTGAAAATGGCTAGCATTTTATGCTTTGTTTTCAAGCAGCTGTTTATCTAGAGGACCAGAGGTGTTCAACTTCTATCTTCTCACACCTTGTTTCTTGATAAATATTTGTGTTTTGTTGACTCTTTGTGGATGTATTCTGTCTGCACCAGTAATTGGAAACATTCATTGCTGTTTTTTTGATTAATTTTCAGGATAATGAAGCTAATGCTGAGACTGATGATGAAAGTACTCTAGATCAGAGTTCTAACTTGCCCCATATCACTGCCCAGCAGTATGTTTCTCGTAGTGCTGTATTGTCTTCCCTGGTTGTTTCCTGGTCACCAGTACTGCAATCTTCTGAAACCTGCTGTGCTATACTTTCTGCTGGTGCAAAATCTGGTGATGTTTCTTTTTGGAGGATTTGTGAGCCAGAATGCTTTACTATAAAGCATGGGAACATTCCTGTGAATGCGATGCTCATTGGACTTATTCAGGCTCATAATTCATGGATTACTGCAATTTGTTTTGGCATTTCCACTGCTTGTTCTTTAAAGTCTCAATTGATCATGGTCACCGGATGTTCTGATGGAAGGTAAGGCTACTGCTAAACTTTGATGATTTTTTGTATGTGATTTTTTCATCTCTCGATGGTATGTTATTTTGCACATTTGGTTTGTGATTTTCTCATGGTTTAGGGGCTGGCTGTTTAGTGATATTCAAAACATATAGCTACTAGGTGCAATATCGTTCCAAATGTTGAATATTTCAAATGTTTTATTCAAAACATATAGCTACTAGGTGCAATATCGTTTTGATTAGTGCTATATTCCAAATGTTGAATATTTGATTCAAATGTTTATAAGGAATGCGACGCACCCTACATTTTGGGCTACTCGGTTTGATGTCTGTTTGCTTGCTGCATTAGTTTGGTGAGATTACCTCTCATATATGCTTTTTATCGTGAAACAAGGAATGAATTCCTTTTCGCTTTATCAATTTTTTTTATAATTTTTTATTTACAACACTAGAATTTCTTTAGTGGATATTGAAGAGAAAAAAAAATTGTTTGCCAATATTATATCCATGTTATTGAAAATGTGTGATGGAAGAAGGATTAGAACTTAAAACTTTTAAAGAATTTTTAATCAATTGTTGCCAATATCTTTACGATTGAGATTCAATCCACACCTCTTTATGAAACATCGTGGTAACATCCAATTCTACTATGACTCTAGTGTCAGAGGGCCTAATAAAATGCACCGTTAGATGGAACAATGATTAGTACTTTAAACTTTTTAAATTGTTTTT
>NW_018250068.1:0-555 GCF_001263595.1 Phalaenopsis equestris | reverse complement strand
TAAACCCCAAACCCTAAACCCTAAACCCTAAATCCCCAAACTCTAAACACTAAACACTAAACCCTAATCCCTAAACCCTAAACCCTAAACCCTAAACCCTAAACCCTAATCCGTAAACCCTAAAACCCTAAACCCTAAACCCTAAACCGTAAACCCTAAACCCTAAACCCTAGACCCTAAACCCTAAAAAAAACCCTAAACCCTAAATCCTAAACCCTAAACCTTAAACCCTAAATCTTAAATAAAGTTATCTCAAAAAATAACTAATTACCACGAATTAGTAGATCAAAATTTATCCCTAAATCTTAAATAAAGTGCTGACATGATTATTTACATAATAAAAATAATAATGAGATAAAAAGGAAATTAAATTTACATGCATACCACGTAATTCTTTTTTATTTAAAAAAAAAATCGCTCTTTACATTTATACAATTACTAAATTGATATCGCATTGAAATGGTGATATTTAACACCATCACCATTTTTAAATTTTAAAAATTGAACAGCACATTTTCAAACATGAGTGTTGACCTCACTTTTGGTTGAGGTCTA
>NW_018250067.1:0-2860 GCF_001263595.1 Phalaenopsis equestris | reverse complement strand
CCCCCCTCCATGTGTTCACACTTGCACTTGTGCATCCTTGCATTTTTGCTTGCATGGCAAGTTGTACGTTTGTACCTCATATGTTTGTGGTTTGCACTCGAGTCACTTTTTTTGCACACTCATCCTAGACACTCAAGTGTCTTTCTTAGGGACGGCTTGCAGACTAAGCCAACCCATTGTGCGGTTCTTCCCTAATGAGGATCAAACTCACTCCCGACACTCATGTGTCTCTCCTGAGTTATTGCCTCTTTGACACACTCACTTCTGAGTCACTGTCTCTTTGGCTCTTTTGAGTCACTGCCTCCTCAGCATACGCAATCTCGAGTCACTGCCTCTTTTGCACACTCACTTCGGGGTCACTGTCTCCTCGGTACACTCACTATCGAGTCACTGCCTCCTTGACATACTCACATTCTCAAGTCATAGCTTCTCACAAACTCACCCTTCCGAGTCAGTACTCTGACACACTCATCCCATACATTCATGTGTCCTCTTCGAGGAAGGCTTACACATCAATCCTACTCAGCGTGACTTTCTCTCTAGTGAGAAATACACCACCACATTTGTAGTGTGCCATGTATGCGCATCACCACACTATCGGCGCATTTATCATTAATATACACGACCATATACTTATGATGAATCTTTGTTATTCTGTGACAATACCCTACATTGTCACAACAGATTGGATCATGTCGAATTTGCATGTGGTTCCCGATTGTCTGGACGAAGAAGCTAGCTCTTTAGCTGAGTGACCTTCTGCTGGTTGTGATGTGGCAACTTGTATTGCCCAAGAGGATGTCTCAGAGGGCAATACTATCACATCATGGACCAGCACCGTATATTGTGCTAAGGTTTCAAGAGGTCTAATAGGTTCCATTTAGCTTTTTTTCTTTTTTTTTTTGGACCTATTTTAAAGTAAAAAATTCATATTTTTACTACATATGCACCATGTTTTTAAAACCTACTTTGAAATTACTTGCATATCTAGCTTAGACCATACATGAGGCCAGTTTTTTAATAGCTTTTTCGACACCTGCAACTATTGATACCTCTTAGAATCCTTGAATCCTTAGGGTGGGGCCGGTGACAATGACCCGTCAAATGATCTATGTCCCACTTAGGCACAACACTTCATGCCAATCTTTCAACTTTCTTATATGTCATTTGTACGCCAACCTTCTAACTTAACTCTACACTCACTTAGATGTGTGATGGGACACTACGGTAGAAGGTGTGTTAGGCTAGGACAAGTATACTAGGTAGTATTTGCCAACATTTGGCGAGAAAATGCCAGCGATTTCCTAGGCCACCGGTAGCTCTAACCCAACAACATGACTGATTCGATGACTTCGGGAGGCTTGCTGATTTGGTTTTTCCATTGCATGCTGTACATTGTTTGGAGAAATATAACTTGCAGATTCAATTTTGCTTGTTGCATGCTATTGGTTGGAGGTTTTATGGGTTTGCTGATTTGGAAATTTTATTGCATGTCATACATCATTTGAGGCTATATAGTTTTCTAACTTGGTTCCCCCTTTTGCATGCTATCCCTTGATTTTAGCGTGCTGATTTGGAAATTTCATTGCAAGCTGTCCATCGGAGGAAGTTTTATAAGCTCATTGATTTCTGTTCTCCTGGACAATTACACACTGATCACTTGAAACTTGCTATTTACAACTCTAACACTCACATTCACTAGAAAGAGCTGTATGATTTTTGTTCTCTTGGACAATTGCACACTGATCACTTGGACAAAGAGCTGTATGATTCTATGCAGAAGATTTACTTTCATACCATTTAACTCTTGTAATAGTTATATGTCTATCACCTAAACCTCAGATTTCCACATATATGTCACTAGAAAGAAATGTATACATATATTATTGGCAGTCTTCTACATGCATATGATTATGCAGAACTTAAATTTACAATTTGTTCTATGATCTTATGTATAACTTCACTTTTTATATACGTGTCAATCTCATCTATGCGTGAAAGGGTGTATTTCACTTTTCCTAAGTTAAAATGCTGGTATTTTCATTCTAATACGGAGTTGTGTGGCATAAATGTCAAGATTAAAGTTTGGGAGTCAAATATGCAAACACATAGGAAGTGAGTGATATGTATGAAAATCTCTAAATCCTTACTTCAATACCAATTGTGGAAATGCTAAGTTTAAGTGGAAGTATTCATAATGTGGCGATTTAATATGGAGCATCGAGCTGGTGTATACGTGGAAGGTGACGGAGATATGGGCGATGATGTGAAGCGCTCCTGGTGCTAAAACAGGATAAAAGAATAGTACTTCTCCTGACCCGATGACTTCGGGAGGGTGCAGGATCCACACTACCATTCATCAACATTTGGCGAGAAGCTAGTCGAGCTTTCCTATGCCGCTGGTAGCTCTAACCCAATAACGTGACTGACTCGTGAACCATCTAATTACAAAAACATATATATATATATATATCTCTTTTCTCGATATATATATATATATATAACAAAATCTTTTTTTCCCATTACACTAATTTTTTTTACTGCTAAGCGAATGTTTAATTTTATTTATATTCCCAACAAACTAAGAATTTTGTGTGTTACTGTCCACGGGTCCACTTGTGAGTCACTTTGATTTGGCTAGGAGTTGCCCTCTTTAGATCGCCTTGTTGGTAGCTTCGATTCGAAGTTGGATTTTATGCACGCAGATTGCTTAAGGTTGCCAATAGATGTCCCTCTACTATTAACAGGGCCACTGGTTCTGAGTCTGAGCCCACCCCTAGCTCAAACTCTTATACTCAACTCTAGTCTTTCATATATGTGTCACTGGATCTTTTATATACACATATGCTCATGTTTTTTT
>NW_018250066.1:0-1049 GCF_001263595.1 Phalaenopsis equestris | reverse complement strand
TAACATTTATCATTTGCTATTTCTATATTTACAAGTTCTCTATTTCAACAGTTGGGACTGTGGTATGTTCATGCTCAAGTACATAGACTTTTACAGCAGAGGTTTGCCGCTGTGCTTCACTCAGGTTAAAAATACTGTGCCACGCTTACTTCTGTTGATATTCAGATATGATTTAATGTGCTATGCGGAATACATTTTGTGCCTTGTTTCCTTACAGAAACATATAGCTTATTTCAGAAAGAGAACGGCCAAGGAGATCCTTGAACTGAGAGCTGAATGAAAAGTGGTTGCATCAACTGTGCATATTTTACCACCTACAATTTGGTATGTTGAAGCAGTATGGCTCGGCAAACTGATTTAGGCTCCAGTTGGATGATGTATGATTTTAGATAGAATTTATCTTGCTGCAACTCATCCTTGGAGCAAAGAGAGATTTGTTTCTGTGCAATGATACATATGCTTTTGCATAAAGGGAAGTTTACATTACATACCACACAATTCTTATGTATTTACAAATCTAACACGCCAAGTTTGCTAACATGCCAAGTTTAATATTTATGTTTATATCACCTTGGTGTCATAACCCTATGGATGAAAATATGTATTTCACTTTTAAAACAATAGTAATGGTGTTATTTTTTATGTGATGTTAAATATTTGAATGATATGCACGTAGGGCTGTAAATGAACCAATGCACTCAATGAACAACTCAAACTTGACTCGATTAAGATTTAATCATGGTCGTTCAAATTGGTAAATAAACAGCTTGAAACTTTTTAAAAGCTCAAAACTTAATATTCTAGTTAATTATTTTTTTTAATAATATATCTTATATGATACACGAGCTATCATCACGATTAATATCGAGTATTTACTAAGTTGAACAAGAAACGAATTTATTTGTGAATATAAATGAACAGGTTTGATTATGTTTTAATTTAAATTAAAATATATTCAATATATAATGTTTTTTAAAAACACTCAAAATTATATCTTTATATATTTATTTATTTTTAAATACAATTTTATTGGTTTTAATATATATATA
>NW_018250065.1:0-1814 GCF_001263595.1 Phalaenopsis equestris | reverse complement strand
TCGTTACTGTTTTCTTTGCCCTTATTTTCTCAACATTAACGAACCGAACACAACTGAGCTCAGGCTCGCTCGTGTTCGGCTCGTTTACACCCTTAGTTGAGGCTAGTTTGAGCTTGGGTTGTTAGCTCATCGAACTTAGTTCACGAACCACTTACCCAGCCGAGCTCAAAGAGGCTCACGACTCGGCTTGACTCATTTACAAAACACACGGATAAGAAAGAAAGCAAGAAGCTCTAAACAGATAATTTTAAAAAGGAATAAAAAAAGCTTCTGGCTGTGCTTAGTTCAGATTCAGACTGGACAGGCAGGCGTGGAGACACCCTTAAGCTAAGATTGAATCGGATTTAAGATGGAATCAATCACAGCCCTCAACTAAACCAACTCAAAACTTAAACACCATTTGTCTTTGCTTCTGGTACAAAAAGGACTTTCAAATATGTAACACTTTCAAGGACAATATGTGCATGTTCTGTCCATTATGATTGCTTGAAAAAAAACATAATAATAAAGGACGAATGGTTGTATAAGTTTTATAAAACTAAGCTATATGCATATAAATATATTGCATGATATTAGCATAACGAAACAATCATTATTACAGTATTAAATAATAAAAACATAGTCTTATTGATCTGTCATCTTAATTTGAAGACGTTAGGTAGAAGTTGTACTGCAAAATTGTCAGTAAACACAACCCTATATATATTAGAGAGAGAGAGAGAGAGAGAGCGAGAGAGATTAAATTTGCTAAATTTAAAAAAATATGATTTCTTTATCTTTCATATTTTGTCCACCCAGAATCATTAGATCTAGGGTCTGTTTAAGGTAACTGCAACTGTTTTAAGCAGCTGTGAAGCTGCTGATGATAAACCTGCTGTCAAAAAACTAGAGTGGCTGTTACAAATTTTTTTTTTTGAAAAAGTTAGAGTGCAACTTTATAGTAGTCACCACACTTAACAGGTCCAGTGATAAAACACATCTTTCAGCTGCAGTATTTTGAACAATAGATAAATTATAGTTTTGTCAAACTGAAAAACTATGATGCGATGCCACATCTCTGCCCCCACGCACTCCTAGTTGCTTGCTTGAATTATAGTTTGTTCTTCGTGAATGACAAACAATTAAAATTAAAAATTATTATTATTATTATTATTATTATTATTATTGTTGTTGTTGCTTGTTGCTAGAATCATAGGGAGATAATGTGGGACAAACTTATGATGGAGGTTATGATTCTACGCATGCCATCATCAAGCTATATGTGGTTTTGTTCTCTCTAGTACTCTCGTGTTTTCATTGGATTAATTTATGAAATAGGTGAGAGAAAATATTTAATGATTTTCATTTTTTCAAAAGAATGTATCATATAAATATTTGGAAGAAAATTTCATGATGCGAATAAAAGTTTTGAATTTTTATCCAAAATTTTAAATTATATTATATGTTTTAAGAAAATATTATTAGTATTATTTTTTAAAGTTATTATTAGAAGTGTAGGCTCGCTCGTGTTCGACTCGTTTATATTTCGAGCTCAAAAATCGTGTTCGTGTTCGGCTCGTTTGCTTAGCAAGCCGAACACGAGCCGTTCACGAACAAAGAGTCGTTTTGACAACCCTAATCAGGTAACCATAAGATGTTAAGGATTGGGGCATGATTTAAAAATTATTGTTTATATTAAAACATCATTTGAATCTAATTTAATCATTTTTATTCCATTTTCTTAATTACTACTTATAATTGATTATAAATCTTTATAGCCTTGTAGTCAGTTAAGTTTTGTAAAAATACTGCTCATCAAAGATATATATATATAT
>NW_018250064.1:2509-7593 GCF_001263595.1 Phalaenopsis equestris | reverse complement strand
ATTTCAGAGTTAAGTTTCAATATCAAAACCTTTAATAGGTAAGTCTTTTCTTTATATATTTAGTGTTTTCTTTCACCCTATATTTTTAAGTTTTTCAAGCAAAATCTTTTAAAATTTTAAGTTTGGAGGGAAAGAAAAATTCCTTTTTAAAGAAAGAAACTTAATTTTATTTGTCCTCAATTAGCTATATTTTCAAAAAATTAAATATAACATGACCTTTAGTATTAAAGGGTGACATTAGATAACTATATTTTTGTTTCTAAATATATAGTAAACTTAGGTAAAAATTTTCAATAATAAAGGTTAATTTTAGAGATTAAGATATTTAGTATGAGATAATAAGACTATGTTTTTCTATTGTAAGTAAAGGGAAGAAAAGAATAAAACTTTATAAAAAATCTTTAAAGCTAATATAAATTTATAAAGTGGAGGAATGTGAAAAGTTTTTAACTTTAAGAAGAGGATAGTGATGCTCAAAATCATTAAAGGCTATCCAAATATAGTAAACCTCACTTGAAAAAAAAAGAAGAGAAGAAAAAAAAAAGAAAAGAAAAAGGGTTGAAAATGATCTTGAATGAAATGAAAAGAAAAGAAAAAAAAGGATAAAAAAAGAAGAAGAGAAAGAAGAAAAAAATGCAAGGAGAAGCTTGAAGAGCTGCCTAATCAAAAATTGGTTTCACTTGAATCAACTTTAAGAAGAATGCTTGGATAGATTCTCTGAACTTATATTTAAGTATTAACATATTTGCTAACAAAGTTTCATAAAGTTATTTTTCATATGGGTATTCTAAGTGGCCTTAATATGACAATTTTCAATTTTCATAATTCACAATTTTCCTTGAAAAGAATAGAGTATAAGAAATCTTAGACTTGACTACTAGATATTCTTAAACCTTTAGTATGAACTGGAGTTATTTTACATTTTTCTTAATTTATGCTATTATACTTACGTACTTACTGGACTAAAATATGAAAATCTAGAAGTTAAAACTCTTTACCATAAGTCATATTTTTATGTAGTAAAGGAGTTACTTGAGGACAAGTAACATTTAAGTTTTGGGGATTTTGATGCACAAAAAAATATATGCATATTTATACTTATATTTTATACTCATTTTTGGTGATATTGCGCTTTAAAGAAATGTGTTTTGTATGTCTTATTGTAAGTTATTGATTTTTAGAACATGAAGCAAAAAGATGGAATTTGTAGTCAAACTGGTGTTTTTGAAGAAATACTCAGCGCCACAAACTTACAGAACTGAGGCCAGAATAAACTCAGTGCTTGCAATGATAGGAGCAGCGCTGACTGCGCCATTTGACAAAGAGCACGGAATTAATTCATGGGCCACTCGCGCCGACAGTGCCAATGTCAGTGTAAGACCTATTTCTAGAAGATTCAAAAAAATTGGATGCTTTTTCACGAGTTTTTGGATGCACCTATTGGAAATTGACATTATGCTCTATTTAGGGTGAAAATTATGCTCTATTTAGATTATGCTCTATTTAGGGTGAAAATTGATCAGAAAAATCTCTCTTCCACTCCCCCCGACCACTTAGAGTCCATTAGTCATTTATTTCTTTAGAGTTTTGAGTTTATGGTGAATTTAAGCATGAGTTCTTTTCTAGGAGTTGTTAGAGAGGGAGAGAAGTTTGAGATTTCTTCTTCAAAAATCTTTTGAAAGAGAATCAAGAGTATTGTAAAGAGAGAAAGAGTCCAAGAGAGGCTACAATGGATTTTCTTTGAGAAAAAGTTTCAATTAAGTGTTGTTTGTTTATTATTATTGTATGAACTTTCTTTTATATATGAAATTTTTGTTTTGTTGTATCTTTCTCAAGAAGTCTAAGTAGTTTCCTTCATCATTCTCCCTACTCTGAGATATGGTGAAATGAAGAGATAATTCGGATGTGTCAATTTTAAAATATAAAATGAATTGCAGATAATTTGGATGTGTCAATTTTAAATTATAAAATGAATTCTGATGGTTTTTCAACTCCATCCTTAATTTACTTTTCGATCAGGCCAATTGAAATATTAAAATATGTTGTCAAACATATGATCCAGGAAATGAAGTATGAGTTCTACATAAGAATGTGAATCACATTTAATTCCATGAAGGAGTATTTTGTTCATGGAATTAAGTGCAAATAAATAAATAAATATACATTATTGAGTGTAGAATTAGTGATTCTAGGGTGACAAACTAAAATTTCTAATTTAGTCTTAGTGTTTAAGAAATAAAGCAAGCGCTAGCCTTCAGGAGATGGGAAGTGGGAGCTCTAGAGTGAGAACTAGTATCCTCCCAGCCTAACCACAGATTTAGAGACTAAACCTTAGATTAGCTAATGATTCTCTATAACACTAAATCAGGGTAGAGAATTAAAATTATTCTAATTTTTCACAATACAAACTTAAACCATTTATCTTATTGTAGTGGGAAAGATGTTTTTTCATATTAGATAACTTCATCACATAAACATAGTTTGGTAGTTATTGTTTAAACATTGCATTTTAGTTTTGCTAGTAGTTAATAATTTAGTTTTGATAATACCTCAAACATTCAAAATTAGTGACATTAATTTTATTTTATTGCTGTGAATTTTCCAGTTAATTTATCATCTCAAATTTAAACTTTCCTCGTAGGATCGATATTTGGGGCTCAAACAGAAAGTCCTGCATTACTTTATAATGATAAGTATACATGCATCAAATCCCTACATAAATTGATTTAATTTCTTATTAATAAAATAACACATCAAGTTTTTGGCACCGTTGAAAATCAGAGCCAACTTTATATATTTTGCATAAATATATAATTCGGGATCAAGAATTCATTCCCCCACACAAAGACCACAATGATTTCATGAGGCCTTTCTGCACGGTGTCCTTCATGAGTAAGAGCAATATACTATTTAAAAAAGAAATCGATGTAAATGGATCCATGTATTTGAGAGGATCCACTGAAATCCACTGAGATTCCATTACCGATAGGTTCAAAATTGATTCTCAAAGCAAATGGAGCAGACCTCGCCAATCACTGCATCCCAGGTGTACGACATCGCAGAGTGTCTGTGACTGTCCGAAGGATGGACAACAACAAGATGTCATATAGATTCCGACCAGACTGGAGCTAGAGGAGCTACGCCCGTACGAGCTATGAGAGGGTTGCACCTCTAAGTACACGTAAAGGGAATTCTTGTCCTGGAGCGTGTCTTAGTAGATTAATTTGATTAGGGGCTGGTCCCATAGAGGACAGACAGATAGTTCTTTTTATCTCCTTTTGTACTATGTCAGAGCGGCGTATATGATATGTATTTAGTATGATTCGCTTCAGATGTACTTTTGATGCTTTCAGCATGTATTTTGTCTATAACACCTATTCTAAGTAGATCAATGAACTTTATTTCAAAATGCAGACTGTTTCTTGAATTTCCCTTTTTACGATGAATCAAGAGCCACCGAACCATGCGTTGGTTCTGAACTACAATGAACAAAGAACAAAATAATAAAAACTTAATGATAATGAAATTTTAATAAAATGTTCTTTTTGAAAAATAAATCAAGAAATGAAAATTAAATCTTTTCAATATAAATATATATATATATATATATTTTTTTTTTATGTAAGGAGCATAGCTCCAATTCATTAAATGTAGCCAAGTACAAGGAATATATATATATATATATGTACTTTGATAATTAAATGTGATAAAAAAACAAGAAAGAAAAAAAAAATTGCTTAAGTTTATTTCCCTTGAGTTTGAGGTCTCTTACACTTTGCTTGAACAACATGATTATTCTTGTTTGCACCAACTTTTTCAGATCTTTCGGAGTTTCATACTCTATACAAAGACTCACAAATTTTTCTCACCAATGTCAATTTTCACATGTCACATATCTATGAGATTAACATTACAAACACTCTACACTATTTTTATGTTATTCTCGGGGTCAACACCTAAATTCTGATTCCCATCTTTACATCTGGGGTAGGCCTTTCCACGCCCTATTCCCATCTTTGCATTCTGGATAGGCCTCTTCACACCCTATTCCCATCTTTACATTTGGGATAGGCCCTTTCACCTACACGTCATATTCCCATATTTACATTCGAGATAGACCTCTTCACGACTTATTCCCATCTTTGCATTTGGGATAGGCCTTTTCACGCCCTATTCCCTCTTTGCATTTAGGGTAGGCCTCTTCACGTCATATTCCCATCTTTGCATTCAGGATAGGCCTCTTCATGCACTATTCCCATCTTTGCATTCGGGACATGCCTCTTCACGCACTATTCTCATCTTTGCGTTCGAGATAGGTCTCTTCACGCCTTATTCCCATTTTTGCATTCCCCATCTTTACATTTGGGTAGGCCTCTACACGCCCTATTCCCATCTTTGCATTCGGGGTAGGCCTCTTCTTGCCTTATTCCCATCTTTGCATTTGGGGTAGGCCTCTTCACACCTTATCCCCATCTTTTCATTAGGGTTAGGCCTCTTTACACTCTATTCTCATCTTTGCATTCGGGGTAGGTCTTTTTATGCCATTTTCCCATCTTCACATTTGGGATAGGCCTCTTCAAGCCTTATTCCCTTTTTTACATTCGGAATAGGCCTCTTCACTCCCTATTCCAATCCATGCATTTGGGGTAGGCCTCTTCAAGCCTTATTCCCATCTCTGTACTTATGTTTCCCCTTGTGTTAGGTGTAAGTCCTTGCATTTTCCACTCAATCTGGTCTCCTCATGCATAATTCTATTTCCTTGAGAATTTGAATTGAAATCAAAATTTGAAGTAAATTTTGAAACATTTAATTCAATTCAAATCTTCACTGGGACTGTTGGTTAGCTCGACAATTATTTCCGAAGTTTCCTTTCTTTTCCCCAGCAAGAGTAACATTTACTCCCCAGTGGAGAGAATGTTCACTCAATGCTACACTTCGTTCTAAGTCTGCTGACTTAAAAATCTGTGTTGATTTTGTTGATCTTGTCAGTCAACTCCAATACGTGTGGTGTGCTTGTCTGGCACACCACAACCATTGGGGGTCCATTTGTTGACCTCACTTTTGGTTGAGGCCTAAACTTTCCT
>NW_018250064.1:0-2463 GCF_001263595.1 Phalaenopsis equestris | reverse complement strand
CTCCTTAGTAGCCTAGGGACTAGTCATATAAATTTCTTGTTAACTATTTCTAGAGGACTAGAAAATGAACCCTCACAATTAGAAACTCTAAACCATTCCTTACTTAACTTGAACTTTCACATATTGGTCCAAACCTCTAGTACCTTATAGGTGGGGTCAATATGAGGGAACTCAATAGGATTGTCAGGTCTTAGGTTTGACCCTGGGTGTTGGTCTGAAGCTAGTGCACTCACTTTCGCTAACATTCACTCACATTCAGTCATAGTCCTAAACCAAAACTTTGTCGACTTTGATCCTTTGATCTTTTGGGAGACTCATGTAGATGGTCCCCTAGACCCACTAGCTTAAGGCTAGGGTTTAGCTAAGACCAATACATAGAGGACCTAAATGGGGATTCCATTGGTCCATGTCATATATAGGGTGGTTTAGACCTCAATTTCACCAAAATATCCAACTTAGCTTTTTGCCCCTCCCCCAAATCTACCCAAATTAGCTAAACACCCCCAAACCCTAAATTTGGACAAAATTTCCAATTTCACCCAAAATACCCAAATTTATTCAAAAATAATTTCAAACTACCCAAATTGCTCAAAACCACACAAAATTTCCAAAATTACCAAAGTATCCCCAAATTTGCCAAAATTACAAAAACTTTTCCAATACCTCCAAACAAATGCTCCCAAAACCAATTCAGACCCTTCAATTAAGCCCAATTCGGCCAATTTGACCAACTTCAACCAAAAACCCCAAATTGCATTTAAAGGCCCAATTTTCTTTAATTCATCCCAAATGTCCATCAAATTGACCACAATTCCCCCAAATTTCAATTCTAAACTCAAATTCACCATGATCAAAATCAATTCAAACCAAATCCAAATCTAATTGTCCAACATTTGAATCCAATTTCAACCCAAATAAAAAAGGCCCAATTTTACACAATATTAAATTCCCATTCAATTAAACCCCAAATCTTTCCAATTTTCTTAATTGTGCATCATAAACTCTTTGAAAAATTTACACACATCAAATTGAACCCTTAATTGACCTTGATCAAGCATCAATTTCATCCAATTTCAACCCAAATCCAAACCCCCAATTTGTCTCAATTTATCCGTGTCTCCAAGTGTCACCTAATTTAATGCCCAAACCTAAAAATTGACACCAAATTGATGTTGAGAACTCTTCAAGACATTCCCCTAAACCATTTTCAACCAATAATTTGGACTTAACCCAACTCTAGCCCAACCTAGGCCCAAGTCTAACCCAACATCCGTAAAATTGATCAAATCTTAAATCCTCCAAATTGAACCTCCAAATCAATTCAAAATCAATCCAAATCTTTTCCAAAATGTTCATGATAATCATCTACACCAAATTACTCAATCAATCAGGCTCAATATCATGGCTAGCCTAAGCCAAACACAACTTCAAGCCAATTTGACCCAAATTGAACCCCTTCACCAAAATTAACTTAGCCATGCCCAAATGACCAAATTAATGACACCACAGCCACCATGTACACCCTAGTGACCAGCCTAAGCCCACCTAAACCAGCCAAGGTGTGTTATGGACCAATGGTTCCCTAAATTAAGGGATTTCATCCCATTTTTTGAGTATAAACCAACATATATTTGCCATCATGCCATACCATTAAAAGTTAATCATCATTAAGCACCCCCTGGTCTCCTTGAGCCAAGAAGTGACCATACCCTGGCCAGCCACCACCTCAGCCTCCGGAAACAACCAACCCAAAGGTGCCATAATTGGTCAAAACTCAAAATTAAACCCCTCTGAGTTGGCTAGGTCCTATTGGCCACTTGAGCTTTTCTTCCCTTCACATCAGAAAACTTTTTCACCCATAAAACCCCCTGAGCTCCATCAGGCAACCATGAATTTAAATTAACCCCTCTATGACCAAAGAGAGGTATGCCAAATTTCTTAGGGAAACTCTCTTAAAATCTCATCAGAGCCTCTCTGAACCATTCTAAGTGCAATCCTGCACTCAGCCATTCGCAACAACCATTTAGGGAAAATTTCATTATTGAATTTGCCCTAAAACTAGGACAGAGCTCCCCACACCTCTATAGTCCATCAAAGTTCAATTAACTGTGCACACACCATCCTTACAGTGAGGGAAATTGATTCCACACAAAAGCCCCTCTTAAACAGCCTATAACATAGCCCTAGACCAACACCTGAAATCGAGTTTGATCAAAAACATAGCTAGACAATTCACCATGGTCTGAGACTTCATCTGGAGGTTTATTTAACCCAATCAAAGTTACCACAAGCATCTCATTGAGGCCTCCCCTCTCAAACGAAGGTCTTGAGCTCTAACCCTAATCCGAGCTTGTTTCAATTCTCCATGTGTAATGGCTTGATTTCATGCTTGATCAACAATATATATATATATATATGTTCGTCTTGAGTAGATAAATATTTAAAAATAAACTCCATGCAATT
>NW_018250063.1:0-1045 GCF_001263595.1 Phalaenopsis equestris | reverse complement strand
GAGGGAGAGAGAGTAGAATAAGTCTAGAATTCCTTAGAGAGAGAAACGAGAGCCCTCCTTTATTTGTATTTTTGCCTCCAATTTATAGAGGGTTGTTTTGTGTAATTACAGAAAGAATTGAGCTGTTATGTAAACCACTCTTAATATAATAGATATTTGAATTAATCATATAAATTTCATACTATATTTGTTGAATTCTAATATAGCGGTAATTGGTGGCTGGCTGACTTGTTTTAATTTGACCGATTGAGCCGGTCAAATGAGTGGTGACCGTGTTTAAGTTAGTCGGCCCAGTCGCCCGGTCGAGTGAGAGTCTCGTCTGCCGTGGTAAAAGTGGGTTGGCTGATTGCCCAAGATCAAGGTTTCATGCATGTGCTTTAGTTGATTGGGACTGCGGGCGTGGTTTGCCGTTTGGATCTCTTGCCATAGTTCCAACCGTTTATTGATTACGCGGTTGGTCGTAGGACGATAGGCGCCTCGATCTCCTGGTCGTCATCTGAGTTGTTTGATTGCTTTGAGATCTGTGTTGACAGCTTTGGTGTATACATATTAGTTCCCTGATTTTTTCTGCTCCTTGAAAGTGACAGATACAATAAGAACAAGGAAATTATTAGCTTTTGTTGGTAGTAAGTTTGAAAAAATTTATTTAATAATTATTTTTCCCTTGGATCATGTGCCCAACGTGCTCTATATATAGGATCACAGGCTTGACATTGTAATCGTTGTTGTTATTCTTCTATGGATAA
This sequence comes from Phalaenopsis equestris, assembly GCF_001263595.1. NCBI lineage: Eukaryota > Viridiplantae > Streptophyta > Magnoliopsida > Asparagales > Orchidaceae > Phalaenopsis > Phalaenopsis equestris. The sequence goes on along the minus strand of NW_018250063.1, from coordinate 299 downwards.
TTGAATTGCATTATGTCGGAAGATTTGAGAGAAGTTCTCGTGGACCCCAAGATTCTTGCCATGGTGGGATACATACCCGCGACTTGTATAAAGAAAAGCAGGGTTAGGAAAGAAAATGGTCAAGGATCAAACCTGCACCGACTGATAAAGCCAGCTCGTCTGGGGATTTTGAGGGGTGTCGAAGGTCCCTTGTCGAGAGGTCGTTGTTCCTAAGCCTGATACTAGAGTGAGCTCCGAAGGCTAGTTGACACTACTCGCTGGAGGGCTGTCGGCACTATTTTTGGTGTTGGGTTTGCCCG
>NW_018250062.1:0-2942 GCF_001263595.1 Phalaenopsis equestris | reverse complement strand
AATTGTCGTAATTTTGAACAAGTTGGTTTTAACTAATTTAGGATATACATTTTTGTTAGGTTATATCCTATTTACTTTTTAAATAAAAAAATAATAATATTCAATATAAAATTTGTATATTTTACAAATTTTATTTATACAAAATATCAAAATAATAATTTGGTATATATTTTTTTCAAATCAAATATCCCAACATATTTTACAAATTTTATATAAATAATTAAACAAGGAAAAAAGAATATTATTACCTTAAGAATAACAAGTTGAGAAAATTTACATTCATTAAATTTCATACCTTTAAGGAATAAAATAAATAAATAAAAACTTTAATTGATCTCTCCCAAAAATAGCAATTATATGGAGCTAATATTAGAAAATATCATTATTTATAGCTTACTTACCTTTTTTTTATCTCCATTATTCCCTCTGAGCATTAAAATTTAAGTGGTTATGCACTTCTCACAAATCTCACCGCATATTCCACACCAAGAAACTATAAAATAGATACTCTTTTTCAACGTCCAAAAATATTCATTGTCGTCTTCTTCCTCTTCAATGTCACCTTCTTCATCATGGTCTGATCTCCCAATTGACATATTGTTAAGCATTAGAGAAAAGTTGGAGCTTCATCATTACTCTGATCTCATATCGTTTCGCTCGGTCTGCTCCCATTGGCATTCTATAGTTCCGATTCCAGAACATACCCTAAGGTACGAGATAGATCACAATAGAAAGAATAATGTCATCTGCTTCACGAAGGTTAACGACAACATCGATAATGACAATAGCAATATTAGTAATATTCGCTCCATCTCCTTGCCATTTTTCACATCTTCCCACATATATTTTTTTTGTTCATCTAATGGATGGCTAGTTTTCACAACTCACAATAATAAAAATCTTTATCTATTCAACCCCGTTTCAAACCATAAAGTCATATTTCCTCCTCTATCTTGTATCATACTCAAACCAACATTTCGTTGTGTATCACATATATTATTGTTTAAGGTGATTGTTTGTTCGAGCTCAGCTGTTGGCATTGTAGTGACCTGCATTATTGGAATATTTCAACGAGACAAAAATACAATGGAGAAACGGGTTGTGGTTTGCAGGCATGGGGTTGGCCAAAATTGGAGGCTTTTGAAGGAAAACACTGATGACATATTTGATATCACTCTCATCGGCAACGATCACGTTTATATTCTGGACAAGTATTTGAATCTCTACGTGCTTGACGAAAGGTGTTCATCTATGAGATTAGTAAGGTTTAGATTATGGGTTCAGAAACAAATCTTACAAGTTGATGGTGTGAATGATCCAATTGACAAACAATTATCTAGTAATGATTTATACATGAAAACAAGTGGGAAATCAGATCTGAAGATATATGTGTATTGTCGGAGAAACTTTTTTGGACCTCATTGGATATCCTTAAAATTTGATGCGGAAGAACATTGTAGCTACAATGCTGATGTTGATGTTGTTGATGTTGAATGTGAAGCTAAATGGGTCTATTTTTATCCTTTTTCTGATGATCGCACAGAATACTTCACTCCAAAGCTAAGGCCAACTATTACTTAGTATTAAGGAGCAAAACAAAGGATAAATTAAAAAAAACTTTAATTCATCTCTCCCAAAAATAACAATTGTATGGAGCTAATATTAGAAAATATCATTATTTATATTTTAATTATCATTTTTGTCTCCATTAATCTCTCTCAGCATTTAAATTTAAGTGGTTATGCACATCTCACAAATCTCACCGCCTATTTTGCACGTAGAAACAATAAAATAGATACTCTTTTTCAATGTCCAAAATTATTTATCGTCGCTGTCTTCTTCTTCAGTGTCACCTTCTTCATCACTTTCTTCATCATGGTTTGATCTCCCACTTGACATATTGCTAAGCATTAGAGATAAGTTAGAGCTTCATCATTGCTCTGATCTCATATTCTTTCGCTCAGTCTGCTCCCATTAGCATTCTATAGTTTCGATCCCCGAACATCTCTGAAGCTACGAGATAAATCTCAATAGAAAGAATAGTGTAATCTGCTTCACAAAGATTAACGACAACATCGAAAATAACACTGGGGGAATATTCCCCTGTGTTGCCTGTGTTACCGAAAATATTCCTCTATGACGTGATTTCATTGAACTCCGCACGTTACTCTACCTGCGGCAACAGTCAAAAGTCTCATTCTATTATTCGAAAATTTACATGCATACCACTCAATTTTTTAGTATTTACATATCATTAAAATGCATCTCATTTTTTTTGAAATTTCACATAGTGATAATGTTATTATTTTTATTTTTTTTTATATGAAAAGTTTAGGTGTTAGAAATGTAAATACATAAGAATTAGGTGGTATGTATGTAAATTCCTCTTTTATCATTTAAGTATCAAAATTTTGAAAGAGTATATGCCATTAAGTGGGTACTCATATGCTGCCAAATCTAAATATAATATTTAATATTCAACTAATAAACATTATAAAATATAAATGATAAATCTCCCAATTTGATACCAATAATTTATTTATTTGCAGTTCAAATGTTTAAATTTAATCATCCAATAAAATAGAAATAAATAAATAGCTTTTGAATTTGATAGATGTTTCTCATTTGATGGAATGTTAGTTTCAATGGAGCATTAAATGAAGATTGAGATGAGCCAAAAAAATATGCCAAAAACTTTGATTTTTTCTCTTTCTTCAATTTTAAACAACCAAATGGGCCGGGCCCCAATTCAAATGGGTCGGGCCCCAATTCAAATGGGCCGGGCACCATTTGTTAGCGAATTTTGAATTAGATTCATTTGAGCTGACGAGTATGAGTATGATTGTTAACGATTTGATTTCGAGTTCAAATTGGGGTACGCTTGAAATCGACATGAATAGATTTAGTTCGGCTCAAAACTGACTTGCGGCTCGTTATAATTG
>NW_018250061.1:0-490 GCF_001263595.1 Phalaenopsis equestris | reverse complement strand
GATAAATTTTAATTTTTAAGAATATCATAAATTATTTTTATATATTTATTTTAAATTATTTTATATTTTGAACAATAACGATTCGAACACGAATGAACACATCACTGTTCGTGTTTGGTTCGTTTAACTAACCGAACGAAAAAAAATTGTTCGTGTTCGTCTCTTTTACTTATAAAACGAATCGAACATGAACTCATTGATGAACCGAACACGAACGGTTCGCGAACAACAAGCTTTTTTGATAGCCCTACTGACTATTGCTCATCCTTGTAATTGTTCACTACAGAGAGCTACAAGTCTATCCATGTACCGACGTTGAAACTTGAGAGGTTTTGTGATATTTTCCCACCTGTGGGACATAAGGCAATATTTGTGATTGTCTGTTTATAGTGAATTTCTTCAATCAGACCATGCCTCGTGGTTTTCCCCTTTTAAGCTAGCGCCCACACTTTGAAAATTTTAAGCTAGCCAAATGTGAATATATATATAT
>NW_018250060.1:0-2085 GCF_001263595.1 Phalaenopsis equestris | reverse complement strand
CATTTAAATCAAATTTGTTGAACGAAAATGGTTCTTCAATTCAAACGAAGCCAAAATACGTAAGAAATCGTCTGATTTTTTTTTTTTTTTTGAAAAAAGTATATATTTATAATTATCATTATAGTTCTGTAAAAGTTGAACAGTTGATTTATTCACCACAGTTTACAACTAGATTTCTAAAAAGCTGTAGCCAGTCCCGACAGAATTGCATACAAAACGTAAATCGAAATACTGAGCAAGTAGTGTGACAAAATTATTACAAAATTTTAATTCCAAACTAAAATAAAAATTAAAAAAAAAAAGAAGAAGAGGAAATTGCATCCTTGAAACCAAAATAATGGGATTGATCCCGGAATTGGAATCAGAGTTCTGCATCCTGTCCTCCGCCTCCCTTAGATTTAAAAACAGCCTTCTTTATCTTATCCTTCGTCATCCCCACCGCTTTCTCTGCCGCTTTTGCCGCCGCCGCCGCAGACATCTCCACCGTATCCTTGCTCGTCTTAAAGCTCTTCTTCGACGCTGCCTTCATCTTCTCTCCTGTTCCCGATTTTCTGCACGTCCAACAACCAATTAAATCAAACTTAAATCACCTAAATCCGCCGTCATTAATGCATATAGATGAACACATAAAATTCAATATAATAATAACAGGGTAGCCGACCCCGAAGATTCGGGAGGACGGAGGGTCATCCATGTGAGCTTAGCCCAAGAGCTGAAAGCTTCCCAATGGCTGTTGAAGCGGGTGAAACCGATCCCTCTCTCCACTGCATCTAGGGTTAGTTTCTCCTCTTTTTCATTCGATTTATACTCTCCCGCCTGAGAAGCTGAAGGAGACAACAGAAGGATGAGGAGGATGATGAGAAATCGGAGTTGGGAAGGCCAAGTAGAAGGTGAAGACCATATTTCCATGCGCATTTCCATTTTCATGTAGGGTTAGTTATCAATCAATCAACGATCGAGGCAGAAGTAGGAGGTGAGTGCCTACTTACGTGGAGACTAGTTTTATTCCAGACGTGCGCCACGTGGCACACACGTGGTCTTGGCTAAATGAGTTCGCTGTAGGGGTGTTTGTGATACTTAGCTACACGTGCCTCCTCGCCTCTTCTTTATAAATCGAATGACTCAAATATTCAAATTCTGGAGCATGCTGTTTTTAAAAAACATCTAAATAAGAGCATGCACAATTTTATTCTTATTGAATTGATTTAAGGAATTTTTACATCCATACCACACCATTCTTATGTACGTATTTACTAGTTTAACACCCAGAATTTGATATTTTCCCTTATTAGGGCTTGCTCTTAGATAGAATATATATATATATATATATATATATGTATGAAAATATTTGTATTTTACGTTAAAAGGGTAATCGTGTAATGTTTTTTATGCAATGCTTAAGAATTGTGTATGCAAACATCTACTGGCCTACTAATTAGTTAGAATGGCAAATATAGAAGAGAGAGGTCGGCATGCCATGACTTTCTTCATAAATAAATAAATAAAAATTATCATCTATATTATAATAATCCAAAACAAATAATTACGTGTTGCATTTGGTATTATTTTATCCATTATGTCCATTTGTTAGAGCAAGTCAATTAGATGCCATTTGTAATATATGTATTTGAAAAATACAAGAAAGAAATTTGTTTGGCAATTTATCGAAGTCCATATGGATCAATATGCCGTTGGCCAATAACCTGTACCTGCAACTTAACGCGTCTCGGCTGAGCTTGTTGGCGCTAAGCTCCAGCTCAAATATTGTTTTATTTTTTTATTTTTTGTTTTATTGCATGCCTCACTTGTTTGTAAATAAATAATAATAATAATAATAATAATAAAGAAAAAAAGAAAAGTCCTCGTTGTAATAATTCCCACAAATAATAATAATAATAAAGGAAAAATATGACCGTTGGGAACAAACGTAGTCCAAAACGAGCTGATTTCGCCAGCTGGAGATACGTGGCGGCCTATTTATTTCTCTCCCCACAATTTCTTACCATTGTTCCCATTAGCTTTCCCCCTTTCCCCTCCTCCATCTGATCTCATGGCCGACGGCGAGATCGGCTGCTGTGTTTTCCT
>NW_018250059.1:0-481 GCF_001263595.1 Phalaenopsis equestris | reverse complement strand
CAAACTGTTGTTCGTGTTCGGCTCGATTACATTTCGAGCTTAAAAATTTGTTTGTGTGCGGCTCGTTAGGCTTAACGAATGAGCCGAACACGAGCTGCTTAACGAGCCAAACACGAGTTGTTCACGAACAACGAGCCAAATTGACAGCTCTAATGCTGAGCCCTCAGTTGAGAAAAAGTTAGTGCCTTGGAACTTAATCGCTTCAGGTGAAGCGCAGAACTACAGGGTTAGTTGGGATGAAAAACATATCCAATTTGAATATATAAAAATATATTTGACTTTTTTTTTAATTTAATAGCATCATTAATCTAACACTACTATTGTCAGTCCCAAACCCGAATGTAAAAGGTGGAGGGTTACGTTAGAAAGTCGACAACCAATGTAAAACTTGTCGAACAAACAATAACATTATTAATCTGTTTTGATATTTAGAAGAATGTTTATGTAAAACTATTTACATTACTTCTGTATTAAAGAAAAA
>NW_018250058.1:0-417 GCF_001263595.1 Phalaenopsis equestris | reverse complement strand
TAAAATTTGTAAGCTCTCCCAACCTTTATTTGTATTTGTTCTTTTGATCATGAATAAAATGGAAGTCTATATATTATTTTTAAAATAATTTTCAAGTTATTTGAATCAAATTCTAGTAGCTCTATTAAATTACATGTTTCTTGTATGCCAGGAGATTTGCGGTGATAGAGTGAACTTTAATGTCATAGTGTTACACAAAGATTTATCACACATGCAAATAAATGAAAGGTACCATAAGGAGACGTCCGAAATTTTTACTTAAAAAACCAAAAAATTAAAAAAATCATAGGGCCAAACTCAGCCAAAGTAATGATCATTTGTGTCTTATTCATAAAATAATTCATAATAGGGTACACAAGAATGATATTATATTTTTCCCTCGGCTTTGAAGATGTTCATAATAGGGTATTTCTGATA
>NW_018250057.1:0-620 GCF_001263595.1 Phalaenopsis equestris | reverse complement strand
TATATATATATATTATTAATCCTCCATTAATTAATATATAATTTTTATATTTAATACTGGGAAATGAAAGCCACTTACGTACCCGAAAATAGAGCAGATAAAAATTTGAAGTAGGATCTTGGCAGTAATCTTAGTACAAGTTTTCCTGCAGTCAGAGTATGGTAATTAACATTAAATATAATTAATTAACACAAAAAACAATTATAGGAAAAGAATAACCTTGAAATAAATGCTAAAGCTAATACATTGGTTTTCCGACCCGTGGCATTAATGATAATCAAATCTTAATTTGGGGAGCCAGGTGGCACGAACGGGTGCATGCTTACAAGTCAATGTTGTCTAATTTTCATTTGTCAAAAAAATGCCTCTTATAATAATTAGATTTATGTAATAACAATTTTCTTCAATATTTATGCAGAAATTTTATTTGAATAAAATTATTTGTTGTTATATATGACATCAGCAATTGCATGGAGCACATGATCGGATCATGCCGTTCTGAGATTTATTCGTAACTAATTTTTCACCAAACAAGACATGAACTAAAATGTAAAAGGAAAATTAAAAAAGTTGTAAAGTAGTTTGCCTCTAATAGCATGCAAGGGCCAAGATATATATAT
>NW_018250056.1:0-744 GCF_001263595.1 Phalaenopsis equestris | reverse complement strand
TAAAAAAATATAAATATACATTATATATTATTTTAATTAGTTTTGTTAAATTATAATTAAATATTAATTACATTAATAGACTGTTGTTAGCCACCGATCACCTCCGTCAACCACCGCTTACTGGACGTCATCAGTCGACTTAATAACGTGGTCATTATAATATTATAACTAAGAAGAAGGCCTACTAGTTAATCAATCCTATTCGCAGAAAATAGATGTGAAAAAAATGAATTAACCATAGATCAAATTCATAATATGTCTTGCTCCTTAAAATATGCTCAAAATATAATATAATGTTTACAAAGTTTGATGTCCGAGCCAATTATATTTCAAAATGACGGTCAAAATCCATTACTCTACCGCCGCGAATTTTCTAGCACGCATCAATTCTATTTCAACATCTTTGTTTTCAGTTATATTGTTCGTAGTTTGATGTAGCGTCTATTAATTTTCTTTGTTATGAGAATTGGTGGCGTATAAATCGATAATATACCGAAGTTTAGCTCCTCATTCGAAGCTTTAAATTCCGGTACATCTTTGATTTATACACTAATAAATCTCATGAGTGAAAAAAACTATTAGATATCACATCAAACTATGAACGATGCAATTGAAGACGAGGATGTTTAAATAAAATTTTAAGAACATTAGTTGCAATATCGACTAATTCGATTGCTGTTTTGAGAAGCTCCTTGCTCTGGCGCCATTTCACCCCGATAATTAGGGGTGTAAACGAGCCGAACA
>NW_018250055.1:0-428 GCF_001263595.1 Phalaenopsis equestris | reverse complement strand
CATCTTATTAATAACTAAGGGAGCTTCATCATCCTATAAAACTATGCAAAGCATGAAATTAGGTTATACAAAACTTTAGAGGGCCTCAAATAATTGAAGTGTTCATCTGTTTTTTTATTTGTTAGATATAAGCCTCAAGACGCTTTGCATGCACCTTAAACAATGCATAATTTTACTAGAAGCCCAAGCGGTTATTAAAAATTATTAAGTGGGCTAAGCGGCAAATTGGGTTTGTGGATTATGTTCAAGTTTGACCCAAAATTGCCAAAATATTAAATAAGTTGAAATGTTTAACCTAATTCCAACTTGTGATGAATCTGACTAACTCAAACCTGGCTCATTTAATTTGCCAAACATGTGCATCCAATATTTTTTGTAAGTCGACATAGCCTGTTTAACCCTAAAATAATCTATAGGGTCGCCCGGGG
>NW_018250054.1:0-1433 GCF_001263595.1 Phalaenopsis equestris | reverse complement strand
ATTGGGCTCGTTTAGAATTCGAGCTTTAAAAACTTATTCATGTTCGGCTTGTTTACTTAATGAAATGAATCTTACTAAGCAAAGTAATTAGTTTTGTGATTGAGCTAATAATTTTTTAATTAAAAAAAAAAGTTTTATTGAGCTTATAACGGAACTACAAAAATAAAATATCATTTTGCAGGATAATAAAAATATAAAGATTTACATGCATACCACTCAATTTTTTATGTATTTACGGATCTAACATAAACGTTCAATTTTTATATACATATCATATATTTCACTTTTTAAAAATGGGATGTTTTTCATCAGATGTGAAAGATTTGGTGGTATAGATGTAAAAAATTGAAGTTTAGATGTTGGAACTGTAAATACATAGGAATTTGGTGGCATGTATGTAAAGGACCCATTAAAATATTCTAATTTAAGAAGCATTGCGAAGTCTTAGGGATGAACTAATAAGAAAATTCTTATATATTAGAAATTATGAGAAGTCAATTCAAATAGAATTAGTTACATGCACGTATTATTTTGCTTCAGTAATGATGATAAAGTTTGTTTAGAGCTGTGAACGATCCAATTTCAAGTCGAGCTGAACCCGCTTGAAATCAGCTCAAAGGATATGAACGTGACTCGAAATTGGCTTGTAGCTCGTGTTTGATTTTGAGCCAACTCGTAATTAGCTCGCCGCTCGTGTTTCGACTAGACCATTTGGATCAGTTCTAGCTCCCAAATCAAAACAAGCTAACTCATTTCAATTGAACCAACCTAAAATGAGTAAATTACAAAATAAAAAAAAAAAAAAAAAAAAAAAAGCTGAAAAAAAAAATTTTGAGCATCGTAAAATTTTACTTGGCATTCTATTATAAATATATATTTTTTTTTTAAAATAAATAAAAAAAATAAAGCCTTCAAGCCATTCTCGTGTAAGTTCAAGCCGATTCATGTATGGCTCAAAATCAACTCGAAAAAAATTCAATCCAATATTTTGGTTCATAACACGGCTCGCTTACTTAAAAATCCGCGCATGGAGCAATCCCTTGGATGAATTTACTGCCACATTGGCAACTGTGAATCATAGAGAGGTCAGCATGAACAACTGTAAATCTTCCATAAATAAATAAATTAAATAATGTCATCAAAGAAGGAACCAATATTTTCAATGGGACTTTAAACAATAAAACTTCTTAGGTCGACAACGTCTTCCGAGATCATCCTGGACTCCTTCGGCATCTATAATGGTCGGCCGAATAAGCCTTTGAGGCAGCCTTCCTCCAAACGAAAGCACTTGGATAATTAGTCTGCTACATGGTTGTCCTCCCGGGCAATATGCTCAATCGTGAAGTCTTCAAAATTCCCAATCTTCGTCTTGACTTTGTTCAGATGATGTTTTTGATAACTAAAATGTGTAATTTTTCAATGACATGCTAAAG
>NW_018250053.1:0-1006 GCF_001263595.1 Phalaenopsis equestris | reverse complement strand
GGCTATGCCGCACATCCAAATGTCAAACTCTAGGTTTTCCAGGAGAGGTCGTTAGTATAAGTGTGGCTTCGTATCAAGCATGATCATGTGCTTTGAATTTTCATTGGCATGTGTGTGCATTGCATGGGCGTGTCTTGCATTTGCACATTACCTTGATCGAGTGCACCGGGCTGATCAGTGCCTTTTGTGCCTCGACCAATAGCCACGGCTTTATCGACTCCACCATTTTCCTTGATCAACGGTCCCAGGCTGATCAACATCACTTGCACCTCAACCGGGTTCCCAATAAGGAGAGAGTCGAAGTATCATTTTCAGAAAGAAAGATAGTTAGCTTACTGTTTTTCTTACCTTACTTCCTCACGAAAGATTGACTTCCATTATCTTCCAAAGTATCATAGTAAACTTGCAAAAAAATGATTTTTTTAATCAATCTCTACAGGGGCACTACAATTAGTGACCACCTCAGCAAAAGATAGTCTCTCCATCACATGTGTGTGTGTTTGTGTGTGAACTTATTCAAATTAACTTAAAATTTTAATTTTGAAAGAAGTCCCCTCCAATTAAAATTTTCTATCAAGGCAGCCATCATCGGCGATTTAATTGCTTGTTTTGAGCCCTGTCAACTTTACTCATGGCTAATAAAAGATCGGGCTTTTAATATGAACGTGCGATAAAATGTGAACAGTGTCAACTCTATCTCGTGTATAAAGCTTTTGGTTCATATGTAAATGTACTATTTGAACGAACTTAAATAAACTTTGAAACTTAATTTTGAAAATAAACTCTTGCGGTTGAAATCCTCTATCAACTCAGCTATCATCAGAGACTTGAACATTTTAAATATTTATGTTTCAAATTTATTAATTTTGATGTATTTAGAATACTAATATTGTCAACTCCAGTCCTGATGAGCAGAAGGTTCAGACTGAGTGATTTGGACTTTCAAATTCTTATATTTGTGATTTAGACATTATTTTAAAATTACTAGACTCGTCAACTCCAGTGC
>NW_018250052.1:0-408 GCF_001263595.1 Phalaenopsis equestris | reverse complement strand
TAAATAACCTTGCCTTCAGTAATTGTAATCAAGAAGCTCTAGCCAATTAAGGCTCTGTTTGGCGCAGCTGCAGCTTCCCAGTTTTTTCAACTGCAGCTTTCCGCTTTCTGCTGGAAATATAACGAGGCGGGGCAGGTAAGGTGTTAAAAATGAGAAAGCTCGTGGGAAAAGCGGACCATGGGAGGGATCCGGCGGCTCGCTTTCCACTGCCTGTCGGGGCCGCCGCGATCAAACCTCCGCCCCAAACAGGGGAGATTCACGGGAGTACGCCGCGCCGTGAGAAAAAATCCTCCCCAAACGGACCATAAGTGGTCGAGAAATATAAGTAGCTATAAACAATACAATTAACTATTATTATTTTCCAAATAGCAAGCATTCATTTTTACGAATATTCATTTTTCTTTGATA
>NW_018250051.1:0-919 GCF_001263595.1 Phalaenopsis equestris | reverse complement strand
TCCGCTTTTTTATTAAAATAGCACCAAAACCACCTGAGATTACAAGAAAAGAAGACAGGCCATATTTAAATATACAGATACTATTACAAGCCAGTGACAGAAAAATAAAAGAGGCTGAGTCTTGGCAGGGGGAGAAAAGCATGGGTGTTGCTCTGTCTAATTAACCTGGGAAGCCAAAATTAATTGGAAAACTCAATCAGACCAAACTAAAAAAGAAAATTTCCCCAATAAAGAATAAGCTAGAGTGCAATATAAATGAATATGAACATTTCACAACAACTAAGGTCTTAAATAAAAGCAAAAGTGTATTTTTTTTTTTAATAAAAGCAAAGGTGAATTGAAATGATGTTTATTGGCACTCTTAAATCCTAGACTGCCAAATTCATTGGATTTATTATGTCCAGGCCTAGATTCAAATTTTAGCAGGTTTTGCTAACAGCTGGATCAGAAGAGTTGTTTGGTGCTGGACTGGAACCAAGACTTGTATAGGATTTTACATAAATCCAGTTTATTGATTCTTTATGTTGGTTGGACATCTGGCGTCAACAGAGACATCAAGACTTAGATGTTGACAGAAAACAATCAGCTACAAATGTCAGGAAACATAAGCAGGTGTCAAAAGTTTTGACTTTGGGAGAAGTCATTCAATTGTGGACATCGAGCAATTTTTTGTAGAGCATCAAGCATTATGGGCTGATTAGTGTCGGAAAAGGGTAACCAAGAATGTTGCGAGTTGGATATTAATAAATGTTGGGTGACATTTGTCAGCAAAAGTTCATCGCATGTTGTGGGCTGATGAGTCAATCAAAAGGATGACAATTTATTATGGATAATAGCAAATATTTGAAGAGACTTGGAAAGTTATGTTGTTGATTTACATGTGCCCAAAAGAGTTGAATTCACATTATATATATATATA
>NW_018250050.1:0-704 GCF_001263595.1 Phalaenopsis equestris | reverse complement strand
GTGTTCATTTTGGTTGGTTTAATGTAATGGTTTTCTTTTATTTATGTTTATGATTTCTGTATTGATTACTAATGTGATATTAGTTTAATAGTTGCTTGGATTAGTATACCGTGTCATGTGGAAATTGAAGTATTAGGATTACAGGTGTGAAAATTATTGTGTTGAAGAAAAATATTATTTTTTTTTTTGATGGTGCAGATTTTCAACAATTACCGTCCAACTTTCGACAATTTTGTAGTTAAATCCGATTAATGAAACGACGGTATTTTGTTGGTCAATCGAATTAGTAGCGACCATTTCTGATTTCTGATGGCCAACAATCACAACACATAACAAATGTAAATACATAGAAATTGGGTGGTATGTATGTAAATGCCCAATTAGAGAAAGAAAAACAAAATGCTTGCCAGGGCTTCAAACGATTTGATTTTTTAATTCATTTATCTTGTCTGATTTTGGCCCACGTCGGTAAAAAATATGTTCGAGTTTTATCATGAATAAAATGACCCAAAATTGCAAAGCCGAACGTTGGGGGACCGTCAGAAGGCTCGAAATATAAACGAGCTATATTGAACGCTCAAAATATAAACGAGCTATATTTATTTATTTATTAATATTGCTGATTATTACTTTAAATAAGTTAATTAACTAAAAGTTATAACGATTTATAATTAATTATAATTATTAATTAAAAAATTATATAT
>NW_018250049.1:0-722 GCF_001263595.1 Phalaenopsis equestris | reverse complement strand
GCAAACCATTCAAAACATTAATATTTATAAACAAGTTTTGACATGAATTTTGAAAAATAAAAGTATTGAGAATTTAATAAAAATGGAAAATAAGGGTCTGGGTTGTAACATGAATTTTGATATTTAAATGGGAATTTAGAAAATGGGTGAAAGAAAATGCTATGCTGTAAGAACAAATATTACGTCTGGATTCCAGACTTAGGGATACGTTCGAAGTCCAATGAAATCAAATCACGTGAAGGTGACAGAAAAATAAAAAATTTGTTTTAGCACAGGAGAATATTCTCCTCGTGTTATTCCACGTTATTTATTTGTTATTATAGTGTTATTCATGTATTATTGTATTCTGAGAATATTTCTGGTGTTATAATAACACAATAATACATCAATATCACCACAATAATACATGAATAACGCGAAATAACACGGGGGAGGGGGGAGTGGGGGAAGATATGCCCCTGTGTTACCTGGTCGGATCATAGAAAAACGAGTTTTTTTTTGTTTCTCAGCACCACTTGGAGATAATTCATTTTACTCCGAACGTACCTCTACATCTGAGGTCCGGACCCGGACATAAAAATTTTTCAAGTTGTAAATAACAAATTTCGGATGGTGTCTATGTAATTTGTATATATATTTCCTCTCTTTCCTATATATACGGCACCAAACCTCTACCCTCTCCTCTCTCTCTCTGAGCTGACTTTCAAGAAATCAATGGCGAG
>NW_018250048.1:0-839 GCF_001263595.1 Phalaenopsis equestris | reverse complement strand
TTCCTTATCTTTGAAATAACTTTGAGTCAAGGTTGGTATGCTTACCTACAAAGAAACAAACAAATTTTTTATATGATCATAATGAAAAAACTGGCCTTATGATAAAGGGTTAGTTGGGTAAGATAAATAATTTTTAATTTAGGAAGCAGTTTTTTCTTTAGTGTTTTTGTTAAATTTTTTAGCGACTAAATTTATGTCTAAGCTATACATAGAAAAATCTTAATATAAACCGGCGCATGAAATTATGAGTATGTTAATATTGATTGAGTTATTATATTTTAAAAAATACAAGTGTTGCTTGCTAGAAAATTTGTAGCAGTTAGGAAAACTTATGCCTTAGCTCAGTACAATTTTCCACAACACAGAGACAGAGACATAAGTGTAAACCAGATTTTTTTACATGAAAAATCCCAAGAAAGGGAAAAATCATGAGGTACGACCTAATTAATGTAATCCACTAGAAAATTGAAAATAAAATTGTTCACTCTTCTTCCGTATTAGAAAATGAGATGTTACAAAAAGTGATGATCACAGCTTTATGTTAACAATTCGGCTATAACAATCATAATTGGGCTACAAGAATTGTAATTGATAGCTATAATAAAAATAATTTATCACAAAAACTATTGTTGATTTTATAATGGCCGTAGTTGGTGATGACTGACAGTGATTTTTGGTGATTGATGGTGAATTCTAGTGGTCGACAAAAAAAATTTTTGACTGATGACAACCATTGAGACTTTAAGAGTTCTGCTTTAGTAGTCAGTTCACTCTCTTCTCTCCTCCCCGTTAATTTAACACACTAATTTTTGTATGCTACTCTTCATGTATTTATGAGC
>NW_018250047.1:0-3605 GCF_001263595.1 Phalaenopsis equestris | reverse complement strand
ATTTCCTAACACATTTTTCACTATATAAATACAAGTGTAATTTTCAATGTAAGATTGCAACTCCATTCTCTGTAATGAGATAAAGGCGTACTCTTGTACTTACAAACATATAGTGGATTACTCAGACTATGCTTGGCCCGTGATTTTTTTTTTCAAGATTTTTTATGTAGAAATTTCGAGTCTTATTTTTTGTTGTATTTCCTTATATGTGTGTGTTTAATTTTTGTATAATATTAAGATTACAATTCACTACTCTATCGCTACGAATTTTCTAACACACAACAAAACTAAGCTATTATGGCCAATCCTTTATGTGTGCATCTCTAAATGTGTAATATTTAATTATTGCTTCATCTTCACATCGTAAGCGCCGCAAATAAGATCTAATAAAATTTTTCATCATTTTCATTATTATTATTATTATTATTATTATTATTATTATTATTATTATTATTATTATTATTATTATTATTATTATTATTATTATTATTATTATTATTATTATTATTATTATTATTATTATTAGCTGAATTACATAAAAAATTAACTAACAGTTAAATATCATTACACACTTTTAATGTTTAGCTACCATTAGATTCATAATGAGCCTAATATAACATATATAGTGGCCATGGATGCTCATAGCCAATCAGAGGCGGAACTAACATCTTTTTCCAGAGGGGCAAACAGCCCCTAGACCCAACGTTGGAGGGGTTATGACAACGAAAAACAAAAATGATATTTCAGGATAGACAAAACTAGTATTTCATAATGGGAAAAAGACTAAATTGCATGCCCTCTTATATAAGTAAAAAATTGAATTTGAAGGGAGACAATTGCCCCCCCTGAACCCTACCTGAGTCCACCCCTGTAAGCAATATATGATGAGAGCGCTCCTAAGATACTTCGAAGTGTTACCCTGCTTAGCATATCCAGTTGCTTCTATTTTTATTTCCAGAATTTTTTTGCTTTCTAATATTAACCATGTCTCTAAGAGCACAACAAACTTTTAAACCGGCCTTTTCACTTTCTTAAAGTTATGTCTAACTTGATGGTATGCTGACAAACACATCATTCAATTAGTTGAAAAGTTTAAAGAAAAACTAAATATATAAATAAAGAGGATTTGAATAATATAGGTGTAAAATGTTCCCCTTTCTTTTCTTGATCTGCAACCCATTCACTATGCATACCAAAGTACCCTAACTTTTACTTAAATGCTGACTACATTTATTTAAACTGCAAAAAATATATTTCATTAAAACATAATGCATCATATCACTTAATAATTAAAATATCAAATAATTACACTAGTTTATGTCGAGTGCCAACTTATCAGCAAATTAAATGGCTGAAAGTTTTTTATTTTATGATAAATAACTGAATATAACTTCTATCTTACCCGTAACTCGGCCAAGAGGAGATTTATAGCAGATACAATAAGTAGATGAACAGGAGGACATGTAAATATTAAAAAATAAGGAAAAAAGTTGAAATAATTTCATCACTTTTTCAGCTCTGCAAGTTTTATTTTATTTTTTTTCCTTTTAGTTTATACTTGTCGAAAAAAATATAAAGAGGTGTGTTAGAAAAAGTCTATATAATTTATTTTCTTATTACTAATAATGAATTGTATGTTGAACCTCCCTTAAAAAAGTTAAGAGGGATGAAATATATAATTTACAAAAAAAAAAAAAAGTTTATTAAATTGTTAGTTGGTGATTCCTTGACATGTTTGTAAATGATAGCAATAGGTCCATAAAATTATCAACTAACGGATGCGTGACTCCCACTATGAAAGCATTAACATAATATAAAAAAAAGTTAGACAATGAAATATAAATGAATGATGTCAATGAAGGCTAGTTGATTGTCAAACATATAGTTGATATTATTAACACAAAAAGTAAATGTGCATAAGAAATTCGAATATGTGAGAATTTCTCCAAATCTTCATAACACCATGATTACTTCTAAACGAATATGCCAGTATATGAATGGATACATTTGAAGATCTACAACTATGGATTCAGAGATCTCAATAATGCGCTCAATTATTAGGTGAAGAAAAAAATTGAACAATTAATGGGAACGGCCCCGATGCACGTGGTCCAGTAAACAGATACATTGCCATCGCTCAATTACAGGCTTCTCTATCCTTTCTTTACCTTCACCCCTCTCCCTCTGCCCAAAAATTTAAAAGCCAAGTCCAAGCTGTTTCCAACACTCCACGCAAAGCCTCGCATATAAAAACAATCCCAAATCCTTCAATAGCTTTAGTAATCAGAACTCCATAGCCATGAAGGCAATGAGGATCCAGCTCGCTTTCTCTTCTATCCTCTTCTTCTTCTTTGCTACCTTTTCCTTTGCTCAGGATTTCGATAGCAGGTGGCGCGCGCGCACACACATGCTTCTATCCCTATTTCTTTCTCTCTGCAATTGGGTTAATGATTTGTATGTTTTTGTTTAGTGGCCTGGTTCTTACTGTGACACGGTGAAGAGCTGCTGCTACCCAACAACAGGAAAGCCAGATGCAGAGTTCGGCATCCATGGCCTTTGGCCTAACTACAGATCTGGAGCCTATCCCTCTAATTGTGATCCAGACAGCCCCTATGAATCCTCCGTGGTATTATTCTAATCTTTCTCCATAGTTTATTTTATTAAGAACTATGATCGATCTTCATATTCATTAAAAATTATATTTGTCCAAGAGCATTGGAAATTCTGTAAAGAGAAAAGGATGCGCTAATATCTCGTTACTATGCAGAGTACGGGGCCTTAATTAAGGAATTAAAGACCGATATAATTTTTCAATCAAACAGGGCTACAGTCGTTTCGCATTCGTATGTCGACAGTCATAATTTGTCATGGATTTCTTATGGTGGAATTCTTTCACTTTATAGTTAAGTTATAAAAGCCTTTTAATGGAGAGATTATTGCATACCAGACTCAAAATTGTGTCCGGAGTCCAGTGCTCGCATTGGGCCCCACAGTTTTTTAGAAGGGTGAGCCCACGTACCACGTGACACGCTGTTATTTGGCTTCGGATACAAATTTTGGGTCAGGAATCCGGATATAATAGATATTTTCTTTTAATGACTTTATCACTTGATGCAAAATTAAAGCGATAAATAAATGTGCCGGAATCTTAATAGAAAATTAAAATAATGATTGAAAATATCAAATAAATTTTATGCCATACATTATTATATAAGGAATAGTTTATCCAACTCACAAAATAGAACTTATAAGAAGTCTTATTCAACTCAAAATATCTCATCAGATGCCTGAAAATGTCTATTACGGAGCCCTTATAATTTAAGGTGGTAGATATGTTTGATGCAGACTTAACTTAAATTTAAAGTATATTTTTGTTTAATTTAAAAGTCCTATTTAATCTAGTCGGGCCAACAATCTTTTGATTTTAAATTTCCCGAATTCAACCCATTCTTAAAAAATAAATGGTAGAAGTACTTGCTTTACATGTGAGACGATTAGTAGCTTCAAGTTCTACAGTGAATCAAATAAGATATTGCTAAATGCATTTTAATGGATGATTTGGCTTCATTGAAATTATTATTTGATATTGATAAAAAAAAAAAAAA
>NW_018250046.1:0-574 GCF_001263595.1 Phalaenopsis equestris | reverse complement strand
CAGTTTGACTTCATCTTTTTTCAAAATTAAAATTTGTTAAAAAAGTGTCGTTCCGAAGCGGGCAACGGGATTTCAATTCCGATGACTGACAGCTTCTTACGGGCAAACCCCACACCAAAAATAGTGCCGACAATATATATATATATATATATAAATTGAAAAGTTAAATTCTTATTTTCTTCAGGATCAAGTTTTAACTCTATTGCAAAATAAGGAAATATAAGTGAAAATATAATCAGAAACATTGTTATACTGTTGCTATAAATAGTCGAGATCAGTGAGCAAACAAAAATCTTCTTTCTAAGGGTAAACAAATGAAAAACTCTGAGATGAGCGAGTAATTGATGGTCCGACCTAGCAAATTGGATGGTCGGTGACTAAGACTCGAGCTGGATGATATCACAACTAGAGATTTCCCAAGGAATCGATTTTTAGTCAACATGGGCAACCAAATCAACACAAGTGAATACCACGACATAACACCAACCAAAGAATTGATTCAAAGAAAAAACTTTGGAGCTTGCAAGATAACACAATCAATGCCTGTTGACCTCACTTTTGGTTGAGATCTAGA
>NW_018250045.1:635-5973 GCF_001263595.1 Phalaenopsis equestris | reverse complement strand
TTCTCTTTCTTTATCTTTGGCTCTCTCTGGCTCTCTCTCTCCAACTTTTTCACTTCCTCGCTGTCTCTCCCTCTCTCCTTCTTACTTTTTTCTCTCACTATCCCTCTCTCTCTCCCTCTCCCTCTCTATTTTTTTTTATCTCTCCTCACTGTCTCTTGCGCTATCTCTATCTCTTTATCTCTCCCTTCCTCTCTTGTCTCCATTTTTGTCTCTCTCCCGATTCATCATTAGAGAGATAAAGAAGAGAAGTTGAGAGAAGAGAGATAGTGATAGGAGAGATAGAAAGAGAAAAGACAGTGAGAGATTATAGAAGAGAGTGTGAGAGATTTAGAGTCGCTTATCCCTCTTTCTCAATCTTTCTCTATTTTCTTTCTCACTATCACTCTCTCTCCTTCACGCCCTCCCTCCCTCCCACTCTCTCTACTTCACGCCCTCCCTCCCTCCCACTCTCAATGAGCGAGAAAGAGAGAAATAAAGACAAAGAGAGAGTGACTGCCTAAGAGAGGGGAAGAGAAATGTGGAATGAGAGAGAGAAAGTAGAGGAGAGAAGAGAGGATGGGAGAGTGGAGGGAGTAGAAAGAGTATGTCTACATATCTTTCCTTACTCGTCTCTCACACTTTCTCTTTT
Organism: Phalaenopsis equestris; assembly: GCF_001263595.1. Lineage (NCBI taxonomy): Eukaryota > Viridiplantae > Streptophyta > Magnoliopsida > Asparagales > Orchidaceae > Phalaenopsis > Phalaenopsis equestris. The sequence goes on along the minus strand of NW_018250045.1, from coordinate 5,345 downwards.
TCTCTCTCTAGTTATCCATCTCCATCTTTATCCCACTCTCACTCACTCACTTTCTCTCTCACACATAGTCAACACTCTTTACCCCACATTTTCTCACTCGCTCTCTCTAACAATCTTCTCTATAATGATATCTCTAGTTCTCTCTCCCTTGTCTCTCTCACTCACATCGATCCTAGTATCTCTGTCTCTCTCATTCTAGCACTATCCTTCATCATCTCCTCTTTCACTCTCTGTATTTCTCTCTTTTATCTTGTTCTCAATCTCTCTCCCTTTCTCTCTATCTCTTATTTTGTTATCTTTCTTTCTCTCTCTATTAATCTATCCCCCTAATGCTCTCTCTCTTGTTCTTTGTCGCTCTATTTTCTCATTATATCTGTCGCAAAATGTTCTCATTTTCTTTGTTTCTTCTTTCCCATCTCTTAGTCTTGCTCCCCTTTTTCTCTCTTTCACTTCCCTCTTTCTCCTTTCCATCGATCTCTATCTCAATCTTATTGCTCTTGCTCACTACCTTTTTCTATCTCACACCATATCTCTTTGCCTCCCTCTCTCTCTTTTTCTTTGTCTCACTATCTATCACTCTCTGTAGCTCTCCTCTATCACTCTTCCACTCTTTCTTTCAACCACTCTCTCTGCTTACTCTTTCTTACACTCTCTTTAGCTCTCTTTTGCACTTTCTCTCTATCTCTTTCTCCCTCCCTATCCCCCATCTCTCTTCTCTTCTCCCTATCTCTTTCTCATACCATCAACCTCTCTCATCCTTCAACATGTACCTCATCTCTCTCTCTATCACTTGTTCACTCTTGCTCACCAGCTTTTGAGAAGAGTGAGCAGATCTTTAATTCTCTATTCTATCTTTCTCTCTCTCTCTCCCTCTTTCTTGCTTTTACAAGTGGGTGGGATGGAAAGTTAGAGAGTGGGGGAGAGAGAGGGATAACAATAGTGATGAAGAGAGAGAGTGCTAAAGAGGGAGAAGAGAGAATAAAGAAAGCTAGAGAAAGAGCGAGTGAGTCTGAGAAAGAAAGTGAGTCTTGCTCTAGTTCTATTTATCACCCTCCATACCTCCCTATCTCTCTTATCATTTCATCTTCTCTCTCTCCATCTATCACTATCTCACTCTCCTTCTCTCCCTCTGTCTTTCTTTAGCTCTTTGTTATTCCATCACCAGATATAAAGAGAGAGAAAGACCAGCCAAGAAAATAAGGCTCTGTCTCTTACTCCCCTCTCTAACTCTCTTTCTTCTTTCTTGCTCCCTATCTCTATCTTCCTCTCTTCTCTCCATCTTTCCTCTAACACTATCACACTCTTATTAGAGTGGGAGAGAGATAGAGATAAAAAAGAGAACTCTCTCTCTCTCTCTCCTCTCCCTCTTTCTCCACTTGTTGTCCTCTCCCACCATCTTTATAACTCTCTCACAAACTCTCTCTCTTCTTAACTTGCTTTCTCTCCCTCTGTAAGACTAACATCCTCTCTCTCTAAATCTACCATGCTAACTTTCCCACTCTCTCTTTCTCCTCTCTCTCCATCCTTATTTCTCTCTCTCTCCCATTTACCTCATCCCTTCTCTCTCACTTTCTCTTCTCTCTAACATTCTCACCATCCTTCACTTCCTTCACTCTATTATGCTCTCTCTTTCTCTCTCTAATATTCTCTCAATTTCTCTATCTTTCTCTATTTCCTTATATCTTTATCCCTCCCTCTTGGTACCTCTCTACTAAACTAAGAAAATAAAGAGAGTGATAAAGAGAGAGAGTGAAAAAGGGAGAAATACTTAGAGAGAGTGTGTGGGAAAGAGGGAGTTCATTATCTTTTTCTCTCTTCCAAACTATTAACCTCCATTTCAGTATCTCTATCATGCTCTCTTCTATCAATATTCTCTCTATCTTATCCCTTCTCACTATCTCTTACACACTCTCTCAAACTTTCACTCTCACCTTATTTTTCTCTCTCTTACTCAATCTATCACTCTCTTTCCTACTATATTTTTTACTCCTAGTCTCCCTATCTCTCAAGTTTTCACTTCTCTCCAAATCTCTGTCTAACTCTTTCTATCTAACACTTTGTCACTCCCTCTCTCCTTCTCTTGCTCGCTTCTCTCACTCTTCCATCTCTCTAGCTCTTACTCTACCCTCTCTCTCTTTCCCACCATCAACATAATTGTCCCTCCCTTACCAAGTTTATAGCTTCTCTCGTACTTCTAACCTCTCTCACATCATCAATCTCTCTCTAAATCCCTAACTCCCTATCACCCTATATTTTCTCACTCAAATCTCTCTTGCTCTCTCCCACTTTAGAGAAAGTGAGTTCTCTCTCTATCTCTCTTTTCTCTCTCTCTCTCTTCTCCAACTTTTTATTTTTTCTCTCTATCACTTTGTCTCTTATTTTCTCTTCCTCCTTGTATTACTCTTTCTCTTATTCTACTCTTCCCTTTCTTTCTCTTTGTCTCACTAGTCTTTCTATCTTTCTTGAGAGGAAGGAGAGATAGGGTAGGAGAATGAGGAGGGTGGTTGAGAAAAAGAGAGAGATAGCACAAGGGGGATTAAGAAAATGAGAGAGGGAGAGGGGGATAAATAGAGCTAGTGAGGGAGGTGCGAGTGAGAGCAAGAGGGGGAGGGGGTAAGAGAGAGAAGAGAGAAAAAGGGAGTACAGGTTGATAGCATAAGAGAGAAGGAGAGAGGGACTATCACTCACATGCTCTCTTGTCTCTCCCTCTCCCTCTTGTCCATCCCTCTCTAAGTCATGAAAGAGAGAGAGGAGGATTTAGGAGAAAAGAGATAGAGAGGGAAAGTAAAAATGAAGTGATGAAGGGGAGAAAGTCAAATAGAGAAGGGATGGCCGGAGAGGGAGAGGAAGAGAAAAAGAGAATGAGGGAAAAAGAATGAGAAAGAGAAAAGATGGAGAGGGAGAGAGCTTGACTGAGGCAGAGAGTGCAAGCTAGAGGTGAGAGGGGGTGTGAGGGAGGGAGGGAATAAAAGAGAGAGACATGCATGAAAGATTTAACTTTCTCGCTCTCGCTCTCTCTTATATAACCTCCTCTTTATCCTCTCTCACCCTCTCTTACTCTTTGCCTTTCTCTCTAACTCTCTCTCTTACTCATTCTCTTTGAGAGAGGGAGATGGAGGAAGAGAGTGAAGTGTGAGAGAGTTAGGGAGGTTTATGGTATGGGTGAGAGATAGAATGAGTGAGGGAGTAAGAGAAGAGTGGGAAAGGGAGAAAGGGGAAAAGAGCAAGTGAGAGAGAGAGAGAGATAAAGCAATTGGAGGTGAGGGAGTGAAAGAAAGGCTTCGAAAGAGTGAGGGATGAAGAGATAGAGAAATAAGAAGGCCGAGAGAGTGAGATAGATTAAGAGAGAGAGCATGAGGGAGATGGAGTAATAGAGATATAAAGAAGTTAGAAAGAACATAAAATAAATAGGAAAAAGAGACATTGAGAGAGAAAGAGAGAGGTAGAATGAGGGAAACATGAGGAAGATGAGTAAGAAGAGAGAAGGAGAGAGAGTAGAGAAAGTATGGAGAGAGTAGAGAAAGTATGTAGAGAAAGTATGTGAGAGTGGCTCACCACACTTTCTCGTTATCTCTCTTTAACTCTCTCTTTTTCTTTCTCTTTAACTCTCTCATTAGGAAGAAGGCAGAGGAAGGGGAAAGAAAGAGAGAATGAGAGAGAGTGAGAGGGAAATATAGAGAAAGTTAGAGAGAGAAATGAAATGAAACAATGAGAGAGTGTGTGTGTGAGAGAGTAATGAGAGACACAACGAAAGAAATAGAAAGTGACTCTATCTCACTCACTATTAGCATTTGTTTTCTCTCAACCACTCTATTTATTTTGTGTGTGTGTGTGTGTGATAAAGAGATTAGAATGGGAGAGAGCGAGGTATAAGGATAAGAAGAAGGTGAGAGATAGAAACAAAGAAAGAGGTAGTGAAAGAGAGAAAGAGAGAGAGCGAGAAAGAGAGAGTGGGAAAGAGAGAGATAAAGAGGTTTAACAAGAGATAAAGAGAGAAAGAGAGAGGTGAGTAAAAAAGAGAAAGAGAGAGGGAGAGGGAAAGGGAGAGATATATCAAGTGTGAGAGAGCAATGCAAGTGTACAAGTGATGGAGGTAGTATGTGAGAGAGAGTGTGTGATGAAGAGAATGGAGTGAGGGAATGGAGGGAGGGAATGAGAATAAGAAAGTGATAGAGAGAATGAGAGGTAGAGGGATAGGGAGTTGAAGAGGGAGAGAGAAGTGAGGAAAGGCAAGAGATAAAGAAGACCAAGGAGAGGGAGAAAAGAAAGAGTAGATAAAGTGGGTGTGATATAAAGAGAGAGGAGAGTGAGAGAGAGAGAGGTGAGAGAGAGAGAAAAAAAGAGATAGATAGAATGAAAGAAGGAGAGGAGGTAGAATAAGTGTAAGAGAGATATGGAGATAAACATAAAGCAAGTAAGAAACATTGAGAGAGAGATTGAAAGATAGAGTGAAGAGGGAGGGTGTGGAGGAGAGGGATAAAAGAGGAAGTAAATGTGTGAGACACTGAGAAAAGATAAGAGAGAGTAAGAAACGTTGAGAGAGAGATTATCCCTCTCTCACCCTCTTTATTTCTGTCATTCTCCCTCTCCCACTCTAACTCTCTCATTCTCTCTCTCATGAGCTCAAACTCTCTGTCACTCTAACACTCTCACACTCTCTCTCTTTCAATCTCTCTCTCTTCTTCTCCCACTTTCTCTCTTTAACAAATT
>NW_018250045.1:0-433 GCF_001263595.1 Phalaenopsis equestris | reverse complement strand
TCCTTCACCTCTCTACCTCATGCTCTCCCTCTCCACTGCTTCATCGCTCTCTCTCACTCTTTCCATCCCTCTCTCTCCTTCTCTTTATCCCTCCTATCTCCCCTTCCCTCTCCCTTCCTCCACTCTCTCCATCTCTCATTCCATCCATCTCCTCCTTCTCATCCTCTCTCTATCTAAACCACCTTCCTTGTCTTCTATCTCACTCTCTCTAACTCTCTCCATCTCTCTCCATTATTCTCTCTCACTCTCCCCTCACTCTCTATCTCTCTCTCTTCCTTCACTCTCTACCTCTCTATAGCTCTCTCTATTCTTCTTTTCTCTTATCTCTCTCTCACTTTCTCTCTCCTTGTATCTCCCTCACACTCCTCTTTATCTCCCTTCCTTTTCTCTTCCACTCCCTCTTCGACCATCCCTCCTCTCTTTGACTTTCTCT
>NW_018250044.1:0-411 GCF_001263595.1 Phalaenopsis equestris | reverse complement strand
GGACGCCGATCCGCATGGAATAATTTTTCGTTGGAGTGGTACGTGTTCGGGGTCGTTCTATCAGACATTGGCTTTTGCTTAGGCGAAGGCCGACCGACATTTTATTTATCAAACGTCTTCAATTAGATCGACAGATTTCTTTCACCAAATTGTGTGCGAATCAGGCTTAAAATGACTCGATTTTCGATGAATTTTTCTAAATAAATTTGAATGATGAAACATATCGCACAAATCGAAACGGGGAAGTGACTTATGTCTTTCGTGGAGGAGTCGGTGAATGACAAAATTAAGGTGCACAATTTAAACGTAATACAAAATTGACTAAATACTTTAAAAAAAAAACCGACTCACGCACGCTAAAAACCATCTCCATTTCACGCTAGCAATGCCCTAGTTCCTCGCGCTTCCCGC
>NW_018250043.1:0-1210 GCF_001263595.1 Phalaenopsis equestris | reverse complement strand
TCAATTGCCTATTAGTGAGAGATAAACAAATTGAATGTTGTCGTTGTCTGATAACTAGGACTCCATTAGAGCCCTATATTACTTGAGCGATACATATATTTGCGTTGACAAATTTGACTTTGATAATATTGAATATTACATTTATACATCTTTATTAAATCAAACACATATATATAAAGTCGTAGTCAAGAAGTCAAGATTTTCAAGATTTTAACACCGTTGCTGGAATTTAAATCTTCTAGTAGCGTCATCAAATTCTTGTAATTATCGATTTACAAAAAGAAAAAGGTCGGTCACTCCCCGAACAACGACACCACTTGTTGTCCGGGCACGGTGAAACACTCCGGAGAGGTTTTCCGACCACCGGGGAGCGAGGGACGATGAGGTGGAGTAGCTCATTGGCGGCATGCAAGAAAAAAATGCGAGGGAGAGGGCTTGCCCCTTTTTTTCTGCTTGCAAGGAGATGAAAGCAGGATGTGTGGCGTAGGCAGGAGGTCCACACGCAGGAAAAGGATTTGCCAGCGAAAGGGGAAGCCGAGGAAAGGGCTCAGCCAAGGAAGAAGGAGGTGCGACCAAAGAAAAGGCTCGGACTGAGAAAGGAGGACAACAAGGGAGTAGCAGGTGGCTGGAGCTCGACATCGGCGTTGTAGATGGCAAGGAAGCCGTCCGTTCGGCTAGAGAGGTGGTTGGCTAGGGGCTTCGGTCGCCGGCAGGAGGGAGCTCTAGCGGACAGGAGAGGATCGACAAGGAGGTTGCTGCAGGCGGCGTGGTTCACGAGAGCGAGAGAGGTGTGCAGCTCGAGGAAGGTAGCACACGCAGGCACGATAAGGGAGAGAGAGGGAGAGGCGCGTGAGATGATATAATAGGATAAAATAATATAATAATACATAATAATAATATTATTATTATCATTATTATCGTTAGTGCATTTTTCACCCAGATACGATCTCATGGTGAAATGAACTTTTTTTATAAGTAAAATTAACATTCTGGACGCACTTACATGGTTCATTTCATTATTTGGAATCATTCGGACCACTTTTTTTAGCAATCAGACCCAATAATGATTATTCGCGCATTTTTAGTCTGCCTACAAAGACATCGCAAAATGGACGTCCTTTATAGGTAAAATTAATGTTTCGGACACGCCCGCACGGTCTGCTTCGTCATCTGGGATCATCTGGATAACTTCACTGACGATCGGGACAAT
>NW_018250042.1:0-3075 GCF_001263595.1 Phalaenopsis equestris | reverse complement strand
AACACCATTCAATTCCTATGTATTTACATATAAAACACCTGAGCTTTAATTTTATGGCTGTCTGAAAAACAATAATTTATTAATTAAATATACACGTAAATCATTGTATAAATACATGAGACAAGATACAAGTAATACTTTAGTCTAAATCATAAAAGAGAAGATGACACACAAGAATATTCACATAAACACCATTCAATTCCTATGTATTTACATATAAAAAAGCTTTAATTTCTACGAATATACCGCCTCATCTATGCACGAGAAGGTGCATTTCACACTATAAATGTTAAAATAGTGATATTTTTTTAATGTGATATAAAATATTTGCATGTTATAAATATATTAAAAAAAAATAGATTTTTGTCTTGGGGGTATTACACAAACCACAAAAGTTCTATATATTTCCATATCCCACACCTAAACTTTCATATTTACAAGCATATACCTCAAATCTTTAACACCACATCAAAAATATAACTATGACTTAACTTCTTAAAAGTGAAATACGCACACATTTTCATGCATAAGTTTATAGTAATTAAAACCAAAGTGTCACAAATATAAATATCAAACTTAAAGTGTAAGATAGGTAAATACATACAGAACTATGTAAAATTACATTTACATTATGGGCTAAACTACCCAAATCCCCAATATAATAGATAAATATCAAACAAGGTGATTCAACACTTCGGAAATGACTCAATGCTATCACCTATAAAATAATTGCTACACAATCTCCTACAAAAATGATAAGTAAAGGTAAGAGCAATCTTAAAAAACAAGAAACTAAAAGATAAAGTGATAAAATGTTATTAAGAGTTGAGGAGACTGCATGCCACCTCTGCCCAAAACATAGGGTCCGTTTGGTGCAGCTTGTACGTTTTATGATAAACTGTTTATCCTGAAACGCGGCCCGCGGGGCGATCGTAACGGCCCGTGTTTAGTGTAAAAACTTAAACGCAGTTTCGGATAAGTTGGTGTAATCTTAAAAAACAAGAAACTAAAAGATAAAGTGATGAAATGTTATTAAGAGTTGAGGACAATGAATACTCGAAAAAACTTCTTCAAATAGACCTTGCACGATTTGGGCCCCAAATCGCACACTTTCTCCCATGCTATCAGAATGCAGTCAAGGGGGGTATATCCATAAGCAAAGGGGTGAAGGCTTAAGAAGGCCTCCAATAGCCCTTTATAAATCCCAAAACTTCAATTAATTGCAATTATATCCATCAACAATTTAAATTCTAAAGAATTTTATTGCAAATGAGGTAGAATCAGCATTTGCAACACAGAGAGTGGCAGTAATAACACACCCTAATGATTAAAAGTCCATTAGCTAGTTCAAAAAAACTGTTGGGCATTCATATAGACAATCCACAACAGTATTTTAGATTCATGATTGTGTGTATGATTGGATTGTATGTACAATCATTATGTAATTTGAGGCATGCTTACACTCTATCTAAGCAAATGAGCCTCATATTTGTTATGGTTAGGATGTTTTAGTTAAAAAAAACAAATATTAATACAAATCTCAATAATGAAAAAAAATGATAAAATCATAAGTTAATCTAGGGTTCATACAAGTTAGTAATCAATCACATGCATTAGGTTGTGGACAGATCAAAGAGAATGTATTTGTTGAAGTTCTAACAGTTTGATTTTTTTTCCATTAAAACTATTAAAGTTGGTGATTATCACATCATATTATTAAGATAGAAAAGAATGCCTCCAAGCGTCAATATGTATGATCATATCATCAATCAGATATAGATAAAGTTCAATGCTTCAGTAGTTCGACTATCAAATCAAAAACTAGATTATAGCAGTGGAAGAATGGATTTCAGCTTCTAAACTTATTTGGATAAAGTCTTACTTTCTTTGTGGATTTTGTTTAGAAAATGAATTAGATCTAATAGCTACAATAATTGCCTGTTTGAAAGCTGAATTTCTAAGAAAATTTCATATTTTCTTTCTTCTTCTCCGTACCTAAAAATAAAGTCATTAAAAAAGTACACAAAAAAAAAGAAAAATCTATCTGAAGTGTGAGAATTAAGTTGAGATAAGAACATTAAGATCGCAAGAACAAGTAGGATTAAGCATGGAAATCGAGGGGCAAATAAATAAGCAATACAGATGCAAAAACAAGCTCCAAAATTTCAGGGAAAAAAAATCTAATTTTTCATTAGAGATGAGAATGAAGCATCCGCCCTTACAAAAATTCTCTTTGAGGAGCAAGATCGCAAATTTCCAGGAACAAGTGCCTGAAAACTTTGCTTGGATCGGCAAAAAACAAAAAATTGCTCGATTAGCAGACATGCTTTCTAATTAAAGATGATAATTTTAACTCCTCAATCAGTAAACTTACCTCAGAGAATTAAAAAGCATCTTCACCCAGTCACCATACTCCTATCTCCCACCCTGTTTATCACCGTAACGCTGCCATCCTTCCCCGCTACTATGACAGAGGTCGTCATCCCCAAGAACATCCCATGCTCCACAACACCCCACACCACCCACAGTCTTCAAAATGGCATCACTAATCTCATCCAAATCCCCGCTAATCCCGTTCTCGAAGAACAGATCGATAACATAATTCAAATTATCAGTCACAGAAGGAGTCGATTCAGCTCCCGAAGTGGTCCGCAGCCTCAAATCGAACCCTGGGACGCCATCAAATAGTCGCCGGAGCTTCCCCATCGTGAACTTCCAGCAGAAAGGGATGATCTCGACAGGCACAGCCAAACCGCTGCCGCCAAGTAAGTTCACCATCTTCGACTCGTCGACGATGACGACGAATCTCTTACTAGCCCCTTCAATCATCTTCTCCCGAAGAAGAGAGCCGCCACGACCCTTCACCAAGTTAAGATGGCGATCGACCTCATCAGCACCGTCGATGGAGAGATCCACCACCGGGTGAGTATCCAGGTCAGAAAGCGGGATGCCGACCGCGCGAGCATGAACCTCCGTCTTCTTGGAGGTCGGGATGCCGACGATGTCGCGGAGGACGCCGCGGCGAATGAGGTCGCCGATGCGATCGAGGGCGTGAGCGGCGGGGGGGGCGGGGGC
>NW_018250041.1:0-1136 GCF_001263595.1 Phalaenopsis equestris | reverse complement strand
TCCTCTCTTCTCTTTATCATTCACATGATCCGAAAAAGAAATGTAAACGACGATGGCAAACTAATAGCTCCTTTAAAAATAAAAGGAGAATGGAATGAAAATAGCTTTTAAAAATCGGGGTCGGTTAAAAAAATTTTCATTACGTACTCAATAAATTTATCCATTAAGGAGATGATCTACATACATCTTTCCTTTTTTTGTTGCTTCGAGGTGTCTATGCCTTGATGCAGCAGTGACTGAGGAGAGATTCCAATCTCAGTTCCCTCCGACCTTTTCTTGCCCTCCTCGATGCCTCCAATGAGTAAGGCCTACTAACCCCTAGAGCTTGCACTCATGCCCTGCTCAGGAATCACGGTCTTTTGAAAAGGGTCCTTCGACACATGCCTCTCAGGGTCTCCAAATGAGTCGACTCGAGCAGTCGGCGCAGTTTCTATCCTCGATCGCTTTTCTTTCCCAACTGTGATCCTCTTTATTGAAACTAAAGGCTCATAGCCCATCTTCCCCAAATTATTGAGGTCTACATGGAGCTCCTTCAAATCGTCGGCCATAACTCAAATCGACTGATCAGGAAAAAATGACGACAGTGCATGGAATGTCAAGCCTATGACTCTATTTATAGAGCATACTGAGCACAGAATATGACCGAATTTTATTATTAAATTGATTTTATTGATCTTAGTGTCATTCAATACTAATGATTTCTCTGTCCTTATCGTAAATGTCACTTTGAATGAGTATGAAAATTCAAGGAACTAATAAGTATACACCACAACTATTAACACAAATCTCGTAGTGTTCAAACGGACCAGACGACGACAAGACAACGAAAGAATCATGCTGCCCTATTGCTAACCACATGGTCAAGAATCGACCGGCACACCATAGTGAGATATTCGAATGACAGACTAACCTGACAGTCCCGACCGACCGGGGCACGGGCAGGAGTACTTGATCGCGGTTAATCAATTGATCCGCCTTTACCACAGTGGACAAGATCAACACTCAACTGCGCACCACAGCCGACCAACCCATGGCGCGGTCGCCACTCAACCTATTACCTCAGTCGCCCGAATTCAAGCAAGTTAGCAAACAAATTACAGTCATGTTAAAATTCAAATTGTAATATATATATATAT
>NW_018250040.1:0-565 GCF_001263595.1 Phalaenopsis equestris | reverse complement strand
AGGGTCTACGAGAGTATAAGTCCAACAACAAAATGTGGAATGTGGGTGGGGAGTCGCGGCTTGAAGTGGGTAATAAACCACTCCACGTCTTAATAAACATGTACACAATGTGTTATACAAACACCAAAAATCATGTTTCCAAACCGCGCCACCCTGCAAATTAGCTAATAGGAGGTAGATGACGAGTTGGGCTACTCTAACTCATCGGCGAAAAGAGTTGAGGGGCAGAAAAGCATGAACTCAATGTAAGCATACCTGCTTGCCATCTTCGGGCAACCTCATGAGAGTAAGGGGGTCAAACATGGTTGTTGTAGCGATAAGAAAGCATCGACTCGCATGGGATGATGAGATTGGGGGAGCAGATGTATGTTTGTCATTATGAGTGAGTCTTTGTCACACCCCGGGTTCGAAAGGCGGTACACTCCGGCAACGTAGGACATGATAAAATAAAATAAACATACTGTATTTTCAAATAATGACTTGTATGAAAATTTTTTAAAAATGTAAATTTTATTAATATTGAAAAGTTCAATGATACAACATATTAAAAATAAAAAACTAGTTG
>NW_018250039.1:0-603 GCF_001263595.1 Phalaenopsis equestris | reverse complement strand
GAGCATGCAATACCAAAAAGTGTGACATTCCGATTCCACAAACCACAAAAAGATAATGAAAATTTATGAAAAATTGTGTTTCAGCGATCTTCTAATTAATCATAATCCAATTGCAAGCGTGATGATAGCAAAGCTTTCTAATGATTAATTAATTAATATTTTATAAAGAAATTAATCTTTTTTATTTTTTTGATTTATTAATCTCCTTAAATACACTGTTTATGGCGCTAAGACACTATTATAGAGGATCCTGCCATTGGTTTTGTTTGTTCTCCTCTCTTCTAAGAATGCACGCAAGGCTAGGGGTATAACAATGTAAGTGAACCAAGCGTAGTGTTTGACAAGTGACTCGTTAGGTTTGATGAGCTAACAAGTCAAGCTCAAGCCAGCGTAAACTTAACTCGTTAGATCGTGAGTCAGCTCATTTAAAAAAAAATCTTAATATTAAATGTATCTAAAATACATTAAATTTCAAGATTTAATATGTAAATAATTAAAAATACATATAAATAATAGTTTATATTTTATATCAAGTGGTTTCTTATTATTTATCTTCTAATTGCTCTTCCTATTTGTCATTTATTATAGCACTAGCTTTAATTA
>NW_018250038.1:0-780 GCF_001263595.1 Phalaenopsis equestris | reverse complement strand
TAAAAATATGTAATTGCCACCGCACTTAACTTATTTGAAAATTAATTTTAATCAGCTTATTAGCAGATTACTCAATAAGCTGTAGCTGCCCCAAACAGACCCTTAGTAACATTTGAATAACCTCTCTTATAAAACTTCAAATTGAATGAAATTTTCACCCATAGGTTAATTGAACGAAAAGAAGTTAAAAAAATACCAAATTTACTATGATTTATTATTTCTAAAATTATTTTATATTAATAACATATTAATAAGTTCAATAATTCATGAATAATCTAAAATGAACTTGAAATGACTCAGAAAATTTTGAGGTTGTTCGCAATCATATTTCAAAGATTTTAGAAAAATTTTGAGTGTTATGGAGATCATTTAGATTTATTATAAATTGTTAAATAAAAAATATTTTTAAAAGTAAAATAATTCTAATAAATCGAATAAGATGCAAAAATTTACAAAATTTTAGCATGCGGGCTTAATATACATCCATGAAAATTATTTTAAATTATTTTGAAGTCATTTAAGTTAAAATATCTAGAATTTTAAAAATTACAAAATTTTTGAACAAAATAATTCATAAAAGTTCACAAAACAACCAAAATTTCTAAAAAAATATACTAATTGAGTATATAAGAACCATATTCACTTTTCCAAGTGATTTGTTGGATCTTATGAGCTTTAATAATATTAAACCTTAATATATGTATTCAAAAACAACATACATAGGTTTCATTAAAAAATAATAAAATATATATAATAAAATAATAATAATAATAATAATAA
>NW_018250037.1:0-393 GCF_001263595.1 Phalaenopsis equestris | reverse complement strand
TGTAGAGAGAGAAAAAGGGAGATTTGGGAGCCATTGAGCTGATTTCATTCGTCAGGTTAGCTGAAAGAATTGTTTGTTATTAATTATCTGTTACGGGGGCAGCTGCAATTTATTAAATAATTTATTGATAAGTTAATTAAAAATAATCTGTTAATAAGATAGGTGTGATAACTATTACAAATTTTATTTTTATTTTTGAAAAAGTCAGACCGCAGCTATAAAGCTCCCACCGCACCTAGATAGATGCAGTTTGAAAACACAGTTTTTCAGCGATTTGAAAACGCACAAGCTGCCAAAACGTAGTTTACCAAAACAGGTCATGCGCACCAAATAAATTGCCCCAAGTATCTTACTCTTTGCCTACTTCAAATTTCAATTTCATTGTTTCCTATA
>NW_018250036.1:0-1358 GCF_001263595.1 Phalaenopsis equestris | reverse complement strand
AGGATCTTTAATATCAATAGCACCAAAAGGATAAACATATACTACAATAAATGATATTGTCCACTCAGAATAAGTTTTCTTGGAAATAATTTCAATCATGTATTGTACAATAAAACCTTTTGTCCAAGCTCAAATTTTTTTCTAAGAAACTTTTGATTATTTTAAATCTTCATTTTCTTTTTATATATTTTTTACATTTTCATAAGATTATTCTCTAATTTTATCAAGTTCATTTAACTATAGCAATATTTTCTCACTAGCTTCCTTCATATTGTAATTGAAGTCTTTAACAGCCTAATATACTTTTGCTCCAATTGAAATGGCGAGGGAGAAGCTTTGCCAAATAAGAGCCTATATGGAGACATTCTTATAAGTGTTTTATAAGCAGTTCTATCAGACTATAAAGCATCATCAAGTCTCAAAGACTAATTCTTTATGCTAGGATTGACAGTTTTCTCCAAAATACTTTTGATCTCTCTATTTGAAACTTCTGTTAATCCACTCATTTGGGGATGCTATGTTATGGATATCATATTCTTTATACCTTACTTTACAACTAATTCCTCAATTCTTATGTTCCTAAAGTGACTTCCTTCATCACTAATGATAACTTTATGCATACCATATCTACAAAATATGTTCTTCTTTAAAAATTTAGATATACTTTGTTCTTCCCAATTACACAAGGACATTACCTCTATCTACTTTGAGACATAGTCCATCGCTATCAGAATATATAAATTCTCTAATAATGGTACAAAGGGTCCCATGAAGTCTAAACACCACATATCAAAAATTTCAATCTCTAAATTAAAATTTAGGGGCATTTCATCTCCCTTAGAAATATTACTTACTCTTTGACATATATCACAAGTTTTTTATATATTCATTTACATCCCTAAAAAGAGAGGGCCAATAAAATCTAAATTGTAAAATCTTAGCAGCAGTTCTATAAACTCTATGTCCCCTAAATTTTGAATCACGACAATTCCTAATAACGTCATGAATTTCTTTAATGGGTAAACACCTTCAAATTACCTGTTCTTTACATTGCTTATATAGATATGGTCAATCTGAAATAATATCTGGCATCATAAAAAAATTATTACATTGTTGGTATGTCAGATCGTAGGGTAGAATATCACTAACTATGTAATTCATTATGCATGCATGCCATGAAATTTTCCATTCAGTAACCAAAAATAGTTGCACATCAAAAAAATTCTCATTGATATCCTCATCAATTGCACAAGAATTTCTATGATCCAATCTCCATAAGTGACCAGATATTTGATTCTCAGTATGTTTTCTATCTAATATTTTGATATCAAACTCTTGTAATAATAAGACCCATCTGA
>NW_018250035.1:0-3346 GCF_001263595.1 Phalaenopsis equestris | reverse complement strand
CCTGCTCTATGAAGAATTCTTAGCATAAGATGTTTGATTGAGAGGAATACCATAGGAAGTATGTTGTAAATTAATGCCTAAGAACGTAAGCACAAGTCCATAAATTTTTATAGAAAATGTGTTATGAAGATTTGTTTACAAATATTCAAAAGTATGAAAGTCATTCTAGAACTAAATACAAAATATCAACAATGATTAGTTCGTCTTTACAGGATTTAAGATTTTATAAATCCTAGTCCTTAGCGACTCGCTAAGAGTATCTAGTAATCTAATCTATGCTTCTAAACTAAACTAAGAGTGTGCATGAACTTGAGTTTTATTTCTATGTTAACTAACCTAGGGTTTAGAGTTTTTCTATCTAGTTGTGGTATTAGTTAATTAAGTTAATAAATTTTATTTAGTTTTTTCGGGATTCGATATTCAAATTTTGATTTGGTTAAGCTTTCAAAATTATTGATCAATAAAAAAATTAAATATTCTTAGTTTTTTTCATTCTCAAATCTATGTTGATATTTTTTTATTTTGTTTTACGTCCTAAAATTGGATTCTAATATTGGTTTATTATTCTATTTGAAGTTTTGTTATTGAAGTCACATGATAAATGTATGCCATGTTAAAAAGAATTCACATGTATAACAATCAATTATTATATACTTCCATATTTAACACTAAGTTTTTTATTTACTTACACGTTTAATCTTTAATATTTCAAAATATTCAACGAACATCCACAAAACTTTTAAAATTTTAAATTTTCACATAAAACAATATTTATAAAATTTAAAATCATATTTTTCACACCCAAAAATTATAATCTAAAATTTAGATTTTTTACATAATATTTTTATTTTAAATAGTATTTAATTTGTTTTAATTTCAAACCAATATATTAAAATTTAAAGTTAGTAATTCATATAAAAAACCAATATATTAAAATTTAAAGTTAGTAATTCATGCACATGTAAAAAAAGTTTTTATAAAAATATATTAAGCATACATATAAAAGAATGTTTTTGATTAAAAATATTTAAAACTATATACATATTTTTTTATAAAATATGAAAGTTTATGTATTAGACATTTAAATAAATTATATGGTATGTATTAATTGATCAATATGTGAACCTATAAGAATCTGTATAAAATATTTAAGAGCTTATATGAACTTTTAGATTTGTATGTTTATGTGTCAAGCATATCATTTGCATATTTTGAATGTAAACTTGTGCATTTATATGCCAATTATGTAAACATAAAAATTGCATGGAATTTTTATGTACTTGCATATCTATTTACTAAGCATGTAAATTGCATGAAAATTTGTATGAGAATTTACATGAAAATTATAAATTTCTGGAATTTGTATGAGAATTACTTGAAAATTATAAGCCTATAACAATTTATTTTGAAAATCATAAGTTTAATTGATTATCATAAAAATTGCTTGAAAATCTATAAGCTTCAGTGATTTGGAAAGTGTAAACTAATTAAATGATTTGAAAATTGAAGAGATTTCAGAATTTAAGTGATTTGAAGCTTTAAGTAACTCTAAGTGATTGAAATATAAGTGTTTTGGAAGCTATAATCTTAAATTGATTGAAAAGTTGAGTATTTTAAAATAGAAATCTTAAAGATATGAAAACTATTAGTTTTAAGTGGTAAGTTAAATATTAAAGATTGTAACTTAAAAATTGCAAGTTTTGAGTAGTTTAAATGAGTTGAAAATTGTAAATTTTAAGTAATTTGAAAAATTATAATTTGAAGGTTGTAAGTTGAAAAATTATAAACTTTAAATAGTTTGAAATTTATAAGTTTAAAAGGAATTAAAAATTAAAAAAAATTAAAGGATTTGTAAATTGTAAGTTTTAAAGTATTTAAAAATTGAAAGTTTTAAAATTAAATGCTTTGAAGATTATTTGAGTAACATTTGAACTTATATGAAAACTAAGTTAAAATATAAGTCCATCTATGCTAACATAACTTTTAGAAAAATAACACAAGAATTTGACCACATTTAAACTTACATCACATAAACGAAAAAAATTTGAATTTTTAAAAGCTAATTTAAGCTTACAAAAATTGAAATTTGGACAAAATTTAAGTTTTCTTAAAATTTATGAAAATAATTTGGTAATTTAATTATATTTAAGAATACATCACATGAGAGTTTGAGTGCATTTAAATTTATATAATTTTTATAAAAATTTTTTTGAGATTTGAGTATATTTAAATTTACATAATTTATACAAAAATTAATTTTTAGCTTTGAACACATTTAAATTTTCATACTTATCAAAAAATAGTTTTGAGATTTGAGCACATTTAATGATCGATAATTTAAACTTACAAATTAACCCAACCCACAAATGTTCTTGCAAATTAATATAACATACACAAAAGCTTATAAATTGACATAACCTACACTTAGAGATTAACATACACACATGCTTGCAAATTAGCATAACCTAAAAACATGCTTTCGAATTAACACATATACACATGCTTATAAATAAATATAACCTTCACTTGTAAACTAACACATACACACATGCTTGTAAATTAATATAACCTACACTTGTAAATTAACACATACACATATGCTTGCAAATTAACATAACCCACACTTGCAAATTATTACATACAAAGATAATTGTAAATTAGTATAATCTAAACATGTAAGCTTGCAAATAACTCAATCTAAACATTTAAGCATGCAAATTACATAACTTAAACATTGTACATGGAAGCGTATATATAAACACAAGATATGTAAATGATGTGAATCAACTTTTGATAATTTCTCATTCTAATATTTATGTGTTCTTTCCTTATTATGATGATTTTACATGTGGGAATGGTATTTTACCTATGTTTTGTAGGTTACAGATGTTGAACGCACATCAGTAAGCCAAAATATGAAGCAAGATAAAACAAGTGGCCGACGTACATATGCCGACCCTTGGACATTGATTCTCTTGGCTAAGGGGCAAAGAAATGTGAGAACTAAAAGAGGAGGTGGAATAGTTATGACATTTATTAGCATAACTATGTGTCTCTTTGGAGTACCTAAGCTGGATTCGAGTGTATATGCGTCAGGGATCTGCAAAATACTATTTAGAAAAAAAAAATTTATGAGGGGGTTTGGGCTAAATTTTTATTCAAGCTAAGTATGGGGTTTCATTGAGGAATCTTTAGCTATTTTTGTGACTATATTCTGAGGTCTAAAAAAGTCGTCTTGTAACCCTGGGCTATTCTCCTTTGGTTTTCATTTGGAGAAAGAGTTCTAGAGAGTTTTTCTTATAGATTTTTTGAGAAGATTGAGAGAGAGAGAGAGAGAGAGAGAGAG
>NW_018250034.1:0-1570 GCF_001263595.1 Phalaenopsis equestris | reverse complement strand
TATATATATAAACATTATGCATATTTCTTTCATTCTAAATATACATGTTCTTATTTCACTACAACCATTATGTTTACATGATTAACCAACTACTTTCTTTCTTTTTTCTTTTTTTTAGGAGTTGCCAACTTGTTTATTGTTCATGATGGGTTTGATAAAAATTTGTACTTGTCATGATAGAATTTGAGGAAAATTCTAATGGGTTTGGGGCAATTTGGAGAAATTGGGACAAATTTGGAATTTTGGTGAAAGTTAGGTAATTTTGTTATATTGGGTAATT
This sequence comes from Phalaenopsis equestris, assembly GCF_001263595.1. Taxonomy (NCBI): domain Eukaryota; kingdom Viridiplantae; phylum Streptophyta; class Magnoliopsida; order Asparagales; family Orchidaceae; genus Phalaenopsis; species Phalaenopsis equestris. The sequence continues at coordinate 1,290 of NW_018250034.1, read as the reverse complement.
TGGGGATTTTTGAGGGAATTATGGGCATTTAGGTGGTGAGAGTGTATTATAGTGTATGTGATATATGTGAATTGTAGGGTAAGGTATGGGGGTGATGTGAATTATGGTAGTGTATGATTTGTATGTGAATTATGTATAGGGAAAGTAATGTGGTGCATGTGAATTTGCATGTGATGTGTATGAGTGAGGTGTGTCCAAGCTATGAAGGGCCTCCTTAAAGCCTCATAGTCCTATAGGAATTCATTTTTTTGAGCCTCCATATGTTAGTTCTAGTCATCTTAACCAAGAACTGAGGACTTGAGACCATCCATATGAGTCTTCCTAAAAGAGCTAAGAAGTGTTTTGAGTCTCTAGGTGAGGTGGGTTTCATCACTTGTCCTTTAGGATAGTCAATAGGAAAGTCCTATGACTAGATCCTAAATCTTAGGAAAATAATTTAGCTCTTACCAATAATGAGGGCAACAATAACTATACTGACCCAAAAGGAACAAGATAACTAATGTGAAAACTAAAAATTACCACTACAGGAATAACAGTCTTTTATGGCTGCCAAATTTCATTGGTTCTGATGAGATAAACTGTCACTATTAATGTTTTTGATAGTTTATCGATGAATTTAAGGTCGTAAGTAAAACACTTGTCAGTAATTTGAAAATTGACTAATATTCTGATGGCAAAAAATTACCAACGCTTTGAGAATTTTGAAATCGTTGGTTCATAGAACCGACAGTTAATTTGTCGGTAATAACGACAACTTACGCGTCAAAAAAGTGTCATGCCTGTTGGTTTTTTAATGCAGACAAACCGTCAGTTATGAGTCGCTGATGCATCAATTTTTATAACCGACGGATGAACTATCGAAAAAGTGGTGCACCCGTCATTTTTTTTTGACGTAGGCATACTGCTAGTTGGTTTCGCTGATGGGTCGATTTTGATAATCGATGAATAAGCTGTCGAAAAAGTTTCACGGCCATCGTTTTTGTATGACACACTTTAGTGTCGATTAGGCATTAGTAAATAAGTTCATCAGTAATCTATTGGAAATCTGTAGCATCAGAAAAATAGAAAATGATTCTTCATTTTGTATTTACATTACCACATCTTTTATCACAAGAGTTAATGTACTATTCCAAGCATTTAAAGAACTAGAATGGAAATCGAACTATAAATTATCCAATCAAATAACGAAATAAATAAAATACATTTAATCTAAAATATATACATCAGTGTTAATATATATATATCTGCCTGTCACGTAGTCCAAAAGCTGAGAAGAATCCACTTCAACTT
>NW_018250033.1:0-1042 GCF_001263595.1 Phalaenopsis equestris | reverse complement strand
TTTATAATTAATTAAAAGTATTAATAAAGAAAATAAAATAAAAAATTATTAAATTAAATTCAAATGATGTTTTAAATCTTGCCCCAGTCCTTAACACTTATGACTACATGATTGCGGTTGTCAAAACGACTCTTTATTCGTGAACGGCTCGTGTTCGGCTCGCTAAGCAAATGAGCCGAGCACGAACACACTTTTTGAGCTTGAAATATAAATGAGTCGAACACCAACTAAGCTTGGGCTCATTCGTGCTCGACTCGTTTACACCCCTATTTGTGGCCCGTGATATTAATTCGACCGTCGTTATGGACTACGAAGCAATATCATTTCTTCAGAAACAGCTGCCCCACAGCTCTTTTCACACAGCTACACCAAACAGACAGTCTGCTTCCCTGCAGCAGCTTTCTGGGGCAGTGCAGCTGTAGCTGAAAAGCTGAAAAGCTGCAGCTGCACCAACAGACCCTAAATTTTACGAGCTACCGCTTCAATTAGTGTTAGTCCCTAAACAATTGCCATAATTACTTCATAATTACGTAAACTAAATTATTATAATATTTTTACTCCCCAAAAAGCTTATTACTTCGCTGATCAAATCTGCCTTGGGATGGTAATTATCAAAAAAAATTAAATATATAATATATATTAGTTAAGATCAGGTAATAATTAATGGCTACAATATAACATTAATTATCCATATTAATGAATTGGATCTGAGGGGGTACCTATTTTTGTTTGCAGACAATAACCCAACATTGGCATGTGTGTTCTGCCTCCAACATGTAGTAAATTATCAATGACACCATTTTATAAAATGTTGGTTGTCTAATCATATAGATATAAAACTAGTGTTTTGTTGACAAGGGATAAATTTAAATATATTTTATATTTTGTTAAATTATTGATTTTTACTATTATTATTTTTATTTTAATTATTGGTGTAATTTTATGTGTAAATTGATGAAATTAAAAATCAAAATATATCAATGCCTTCGAAAATATTTTCTGTCTCCCATAACAGAAAGTTAGTCCAACATTTTCTCGTGCA
>NW_018250032.1:0-487 GCF_001263595.1 Phalaenopsis equestris | reverse complement strand
TGGTGATATCTCGACCATACATTTGCCTCGAGATTTGAGTACAGACGCTAAGATTATTTTGGGCAGCTGCAGCTGTTTTGGAGATTCCAAAAATACGATAGTTTTTATAATTATATATATATATATATACTTGAGTTGTAATTTTTTGAGAATAATGATAAAACACACTTTACAAAATATAAAAAGGTATCATACGAAACTACGTGTGTGCGGCTATGATCGGAGGGCGCGCGTGCAGCTCTTCGTGCGCCCTCATTGCTTCATGCGGAGGCCGGTCCGAGACTGCTAATTCCATACGATATGTCGTTCAATTTTCATCGGTTTTTTTTTAAATTAGACCGATCGAAATACAAATTTATTCTGATCAACGGTAAAGATCGAATGACGCATTGTTGGATGGGCTAGCTTGGGATAAGACTCAAAAATTTATTTAAAAAAAGTAATTTTTTTGATATAAATCTATATTAGAAGTATGTAAAATTATTTT
>NW_018250031.1:0-437 GCF_001263595.1 Phalaenopsis equestris | reverse complement strand
TATACGGGCCTTCAGTCACCCCTAATATGTCTAACAATTTGAGTACCACCTCCTCAAGGCCAACTGTGCCAAACGGGATTCGAACCCCATACCTGAGGGGTCTTATACCGTGGATGTCAACCAACAAGTTGGGGTACGCGACACATTTATTATATATATGTATAAGTGAGTGTGTGTCTGTGCGCGCGCGCGCGTGCGAGTTCTAAATCTGTGACCGAAATTGTTTGGGTCCCGTTTGACTTATAAGAATATTATGAGCACATGAATTGAATGTCTAGAAGAAACTCTGAGCACACAAATTGAATATTTCTACCATTTGAACAATTTTATAATAGCCTTTACATTATAATTCATGTGTTATTGTTTTATTGGCCCATTTTTTATTATTTCTTTTTAATGGGCCTTGCTAAAAATTTTGAATGGGTGGCAAGTGCAAA
>NW_018250030.1:0-394 GCF_001263595.1 Phalaenopsis equestris | reverse complement strand
TAGGGTTTCGCCTCATGGCAAACCCTAGCCTTCTGCTACACATCTCTCTCACGTTTCTATTCCCTGCTTCGTCTTCGTCGACGGGTGCTCGCGTCGTCACGCCTTCTAGACCACGAGAAAGACCGTGTATCCGCATTGCTTTCCAGGCGACGTCCTCGTTTGTCCAGGATGACTCCTTCGCAGTCCTTGCGTCGTCTCAGTTTGGCGATAGAGCTACTGCTATGCACTCTTGGTCGTGTTTGTCGTACTGATGTGCTCGCGTTTTTGCATTTCCTTTCAGAAGAAATCTCTTCGCTTCCTGTCCGACGGAATCTTGTGGGCTGGGATGGCTATCCGTTCCTATGCTACTGCACTTGCTGGCGACCTCTCGATTCCTACTCGTGCTTCTCTTTCA
>NW_018250029.1:0-427 GCF_001263595.1 Phalaenopsis equestris | reverse complement strand
AGTTCTCTCTTAAGCTTCCTCCCTTTCATGTGAGGGGTGAGGCTCTACTTATAGTGTTTTGAGTGTAATTAATGCAGAAATATGATCCATTTTGATCGGACGGTCTGGAGAGCTTCCCTTGATCAGATAACTTTTGATAAACATTTGAGTACCTTAACGATGTTAGAATTGAGCAATTTTGGGCTCGTTGGATTAGTCTTGTCGAGATGCACAGTTCGACAATGAACTCACTAGATTCAACATCTGTTTGACCTTACAATTGCCTCCGGAAATCCTCTAATAGTGGTTTAATAATTTTATTTGGGCTTAATTTGACTCGGATTGGAGCGACTTTCGTATCATTAGTTTTGTCTTATCAAGCCCATCAGTTTGACTATAAGTTTGTTGAAATTGGAGCTTCGGATGACTCTTAATCGAAGTTTGAATA
>NW_018250028.1:0-2581 GCF_001263595.1 Phalaenopsis equestris | reverse complement strand
AATCTTGAATTTTACTCGTAAAAATAATTTTATTTATGTCTTTTAAGTTTCCTCATCTAATTTTACGATAATTATTTCTAGTTTTCTTTATTTTACAACTCTTTATCTTAAAATCTAGCACTAATAATCGATGTTAAGTACTTAAATCCTCACTTAGAATGACCTTACAATTTTTACATTCTCGACGATCTCTTCTTCTCATAAGAAAATAATCAATTTGTGTTTTATTAGATCCATTCTTTTAAGTAATAATATGCTCATCTCTTTTTTTGATTAAAGTATTAGCAATGAGAAAATCATACGATAAAGCAAAATCTAATATAACTCTATCTTCTTCATTAATTATTCCAAAACCGTAGCTACCATGAATAATTCTAAAATCTTCTACCACTCTACTGAAATATTAATTTAAATCTCCTCTAATAAAAATTCTTTCTTTAAAATCTAAAATAGTTCTACTTTCTTCATTAGTTACTCCAAAACCGTAGCCACCATGAGTATTTCTGAAGTCATCTACCACTCTACCGACATGTCCATTTAAATCTCTTCCAATAAAAATTCTTTCTGTAAGCGATATCATCTGTATTAAGTCTTCTAAGTCATTCCAAAATTTATCTTTACACCCTGTATCTAAACCTACTTGAGGAACATAAGCACTTATAATTTTAAAAATCTTACTATCAATGATAATCTTAAGGGCTATAATTCTATCCCCAACTTTATTAATTTTTAAAATATTTTCTTTCAAACTCTTATCTATAATTACACCTACACCATTTCTAGTGCGACTCTTACCAGAATACCAAAGTTTAAAACCTAAATTATGAATCTCGTTGATTTTTTCTCCAACCCACTTAGTTTCATGATTGGCTATTAATGATTTGAAATTTTCTAGATGGTATAATTTCATAATATCAACTAATTCCTATTCCTTTAATTTACCATTGAGAGTACCTATATTCCAAGATCCTATCATAATATTAGTTTCATTAGTTTCATAGACTAATTTCTTTACCCACATTCGCCCGTAATGTGGGAACCCTTGCTTATTTAACATTACACCCGGACGCCGGTATAACGACCCTTGCACACTTTTCAATGTATTCAGGCTATACAGCGCATCGCTTCCAGTGGACGCCCTAGTTCCAGCGGACGCCCTCACACTTACACAATGATTATAATGATTCATGTCATGATTTTTTTTCGACAAGTTTTACGCTAGATGTCGACTACCTAACGCAATTCTTCACTTTTCACATCCGGGCTTGGGATGCAATGGCAGTGTTAAATGGAGAGGTGCAACACGAGGACTTCCTAGGAGGTCACCCATCCTAGTACTACTCTCGCCCAAGCACGCTTAATTGTGGAGTTCTGATAGGATCCGGTGCACTGGTGCTGGTATGGTCGCAACCGAACACGAGCTTCTCTCAAGCAAAAAAAAAAAAAAAAAAATCAAATGAGCCGAACACAATCAAGCACCATGCTCTCTCTGGTTTGGCTTATTTACACCCCTACTGCTTTCAATTAGACCCCTACTGCTTTCAATTAGACTACATTCGAAAGATAATGCATTTGAATACTAGGAATTTTAGTAAACTCTCGTGTTGAAACTGAGTTTTGTAGCGTACTTGCACTGTTGTATAAAAGCAGATTCATTTGTTTATTCAAAATTGGATCCAGCAAATTATGGTAAATTTTCCAATTTTGCAGATTAATTCTTTTTTATTTATTTTTTTTTTTTTTTTTTTGCCTTTCCCAGAAAGGATTTGTTGAAGCACAATCTGATGATGGTCTGTTAGAAATATTTGGTTTGAAGCAAGGATGGCATGCATCTTTTGTTATGATTGAACTCATTTCTGCTAAGCATATTGCTCAGGTACCATAGTAACTTTGGGTTGATAAACTTATCTGAATTCTCTTTATGGTCATTGTCGGAAGTTAAAGAAGTATTAAGTGGTTTCCTGTGATTTTCTTTGATGCAACTAAAATCATGTCCATTTATTGACATGATTTTAATAATTATTATTGATAATAATAATTATGACATATAAATATTCTTCTTTTTGTCAAAACAGACCTTGTGAAACATCAGCCCTACTTGGAGCATGTCAGCTTCAAAATTCTCCGTTTCTAATTTACTCGATCTCATAGCATAAAAGTCACACATCAAGGCCGTGGAGAATAATTAATTGATGGAAAATTTACATACGTATATCACTCAATTCCTATGTATTTATATATTTAACACCAATTTTTGCATATATATATATATATATGTCACTTTATCTATGTTTGAAAAAGTTGTATTTCACTTTTTAAAAGACAAAATAGTGTTTTTCTTGATGTCATTTTAAAAATTATATTAGATGTTAGATATGTAAATACATAGGATTTGGGTGTCACGCAGCGTGACTCTTTGGTTGGCAGCTGTGTTGTCATTCGTGAGTCCCCTGGGGTCATGGGTTTGAGCCCGCCTGAGTGCACCTGCCTTGCAGTGCGGGTTCAAGTTGTTAGACACTTGAGATGAGTTGGGGGCTCTTATCATTGTTTCTGGCCAATCTTCTATATATATATATTATAT
>NW_018250027.1:0-1611 GCF_001263595.1 Phalaenopsis equestris | reverse complement strand
ATATATTAATTGTGTTGTATTTTATTTGGGGCAGCTAAAAAAACTTTTGTGTATTACAATTTTAAAAAAAGTTCAGATTGCATCTAAAAAGCTGTCACTACACCTAGCCAAAATTGATGAGAAAATACAGATTTCAATGGTGTTGTGCCGCACCGCCGCCACAAACAGACCCTTAACCATGATAATGTTGGAGCAAGAAATTTTTTATTCATCTAGGCTTGGGATCAATTAAGGCGGTTTTAAAAATTTTGTTTGTTAAAATATTAATATAAAAATAATAGAAATATATTAAAAAAATTACAAAAATATGCCAAAAATTGATAAATATGCAAATAACATAAAAAGTTAGCAAAATAGAAGGGCTACATATGATTATTCCTTTTGAGTTTTCATATGTTGAAAGTATTGTACAATGAATTCATTATAAACACTAGTAATCATGTCTTCTTTATAATATGTAATTAGATATTCATTTATCATACAAAAATATTTCAATATTTATGTCACTAAATTTATTATTAAGTTCTTGAAATTACAAATTTATCAAAGAGTGAAATAACTGCGCTTAATAATTAGGACCGTCAATTTGGCTCGTTGTTCACGAACAGCTTATGTTCTGCTTGTTAAACAGCTATCGTTTTACTTGTTCATTAATTCAACAAGTCGAACACAAATAAATTTTGAAAGCTCGAAATGTAAACAAACTGAACACGAAAAAAAAATTATTTGCTCGTGTTTATCTTAAATTGACTCGAAAATAAATAAATAAATAAATATATACATAATAAATATTCATAAAATTAAATATTATAAATTATAATTAATTAATTTTTATACAAATAATTTTTTTTAAAACTATTATTTTAATTTTGTTTAAAAAATTAATTACTGAGTCAATTTCGAGCTAAACACGAACATGAATAAGTTTTTTGAGCAGAACACGAACACACTGTTCAGATGTCATTTCTAGCACGAGTCAATTTCAAACACAATCCGAACACGAGCCCAACCTGAGCTAACTCAAACTCGCTCATTTACAGCCCTATTGATAATAATATGAATTTGTAATTATCTGAACATATCTCTGAGTTCTAACTGTTAAACATGTAAATACATAAGAATTGAGTGGCATGCACGTAAATCAATCTAATATTCAAGAAAAAAAAAATTAATTAGAAAATGATAGGATGATGGCAATTATGCATATTTTTTACAAATTCCACCCTCACAAACTAATGTATTGCAACGCCAACCCTAGACCAAAATAAGCAGCAGTAAATTTTCATAAACAATAAGCACAGCATCATTTGCCATAAAAGTACATAGTTTTTCTTCAAATTACATAAACATAGAAATTTCACAAATAATAACTTCCCAGAAATTACACTTTAATCCTTCTTCTTGGCCTTGAGATTTCCCTTTGGAATTTTGCTTAAAACCCCCTGGTCTAGCTTGCGATACTGCTGCTGCAGCTGGCCAAGCAGATTGGATATGAAGTCATCAACTTGGTCTTCGTACCTCTCATACAGCACAGGGACAGTGTGCACAGCAACAAAACCTGAATCACCAAAGATTACATTTACATACATACCACCAATTCCTATGTATTTA
>NW_018250026.1:19234-20576 GCF_001263595.1 Phalaenopsis equestris | reverse complement strand
TTAGTGCATGGGTTCAAGTGGGTGCAAATGACCAATGCTTGGGTTTGGGCTAGATTATCCATGTCAATTGGCCCAAATAATTATTTCATTTGTTGTAGATGATCATAGGGAACAACTTTGGCGAAGGATGGAAGTGGTTTTGAGCCCAATTGGGGGGTCAATTTGAAGGAATTTTGAACTTTAATCAATTTGGTCATGTTGGGCTAGGCTTGGGTCTAGCTTGGGTTGGCCTTGGGCTAAGTCCAAATTGATTATTGTAAATGGTCAATATGGACCTCATGAAGAGTTTTGAACATGAATTGGATGCCAATTTGGAGGTTAAGTCAATCAATTGGGTGAAATTTGGGGACTTAACCAATTTGGTGCTAAATTTGGGAATTTTGGATTTAGGCCAAAATCAAATGAATTTAAGGCTTTACCAACGTCAATTGATGGTTGATTATAATGTGTAGGAATGTTATCAAGATTTTTCATCATTAACTGGGGCCAATTGACTAGGCTATGGATTCAATTTGGTGAGATTAGGTCATATGGTCAAAATTGGGGTTTTGACCCAAATCAAAATAGGGCACCAATCATGTACCAATTGAGCTTGCACTTGGTTTATTTTGGTCATATGAAAAGTGAATTTGACGAATTTGAGTTTAGGATTGGAATTGGGTCAATTGAGATCAAATTGATGGACATTTGAGTTGGATTTGGGAAAATTTGGGTCTTTAAGGGATTTTGGTTAAAGATGGTAAAATTGGCCAAATTGGGTCATGTTGTAGTTGAGAGAAATGAAATTGGAAATATTTGGGATTTTCTGAGAATTTTTGGGATTTTTAGCTATGGAGGGGTATTTTGGTAATTTTGGGGTGTTTTAGGGGTAAAAGGCCAAGATGAGTATTTTGGTAGATTTGAGGTAGCAGCCATCACCAATAAGCCATGGACCAATGGAAACCCCATTTTGGGTCCTCTACATAGTGGTCTTAGCTAAATCATAGCCCCAGGGCTAGTAGGTTTAGGTGACCATCTACATGAGTATCCCAAAAGATCAAGGGATCTAGGCTATAAATTTGAGTTTGGCGTAGTGAGCGATTGTGAGTGTAGATAAGTGTGGTGAGTGTCTTAGCTCCAGACCAACACCCAACGTCAACCCTAAAGTCTAGCAATCCTAGGGGTGACTCATCCTGAGTTTCCCCCATAGTGACCCCACCTACTAAGTACATAGAGGTTGGGAGCAATATGTGGAACTCCAGGTTGAGTAAAGAAGAGGGTAGAATTTCTAATGGTGAGGGTTCCAAGTCTAGTTTTCTAGGAATAGTCAACATGAAAAGTCCTATGGCTAGACCCTAGGCTA
>NW_018250026.1:18659-19023 GCF_001263595.1 Phalaenopsis equestris | reverse complement strand
ACACCGCGCGTATTTGCGTGATCGATGAGATCAACAAAAACCAATACAAACTCATAAGTTAATAGACCAGGAAGTATGTGTAGAGTTGTGTGTGTGATTTGTTTATTCCAGGGAATTAGCAGGTGATTTTCTGATTGAAATCAAGGAGTAGGGATTCTCGCTAGGGATTGGAGAGTGAATTTTGAGTTATAAAATTTTAGGCATTTATAAAAGATGAGAATCAGTATGTAAGTGCTGACCCTGAGGTGGGAATTGAAATTTGGGTATCAATCCCGAAGTAAGAATCAGATGCCATAATCCATTAAAGGTGGTCTTAAAACTGATTTCAAAAGATGAGAATAGGATGCCTTGAATTAATCGAAGG
>NW_018250026.1:17529-18460 GCF_001263595.1 Phalaenopsis equestris | reverse complement strand
TTGATTTGAAAGATTGCAATAGGAGGAGCTCCTAAGGCAACACGGTATCTATTAAGAAATCTTCAACCTCTAGAATTTGATTTTGACAGATTGCGATAGGATGAGCTCCTAAAGCAACGTGAATTCGGATGTGGAATCCTCAACCTCTAAAATTTGATTTGAAAGATTGCAATAGGAGGGACTCCTAAAGCAACGCAGAATCGAAGCAACGCAGAATCGGATATAATATAAAATCCTCAACCTTTAGATTTGATTTGAAAGATTGCAATAGGATGAGAACCTAAAGCAACGAGGAATCAGATGTGGAATCCTTAACCTCTAGAATTTAATTTTAAAGATTGCAATAGAAAGGGCTCCTAAAGCAACGCGGTATCGGTTGCGAAATCCTCAATTTCTAGAATTTGATTTGAAAGATTGCAATAGGATGAGAAACTAAAGCAACGCGGAATCGGATGTGAATCATTGCTAAGAAATGTGGAATCGGATGTGGAATCCTCATCCTCTAAAATATCGTGTGAACCATTGCAAAGCAATGCAGAATCGGATGTGAAATCCTCATCCTCTAAAATATTGCGTGAATCATTGGAAAGAAATGCCGAATCGGATGAGAAATCTTCATCCTCTAAAATATCGTGTGAACCATTGCAAAGCAATGAGGAATTGGATGTGAAATCCTCATCCTCTAAAATATCATGTGGACCATTGTTAAGCAATGCGAAATTGGATGTGAAATCCTCATCCTCTAAAATATTGTGTGGACCATTGCTAAGCAATGCGAAATTGGATGTGAAATCCTTATCCTCTAAAATATCGTGTGAATCATTGCTAAGCAATGTAGAATCAGATGTGAAATCTTCATCCTCTAAAATATTATGTGAATCATTGCAAAGCAATGCAAAATCAGATGTGAAATCCTCATCCTCTAAAATAT
>NW_018250026.1:7278-17046 GCF_001263595.1 Phalaenopsis equestris | reverse complement strand
CGGATACCCCGGTTGAAGAGGCCGCAAGTTTGTAGCTTTGTTTGTAGCAGTCACCATTTGGTTTGTTACACATCTGTAAAGTCTGTTGAAGTTCTCTTTGAGAAATCTTTCTAACGTTCTTTGAGTTGAAGTTGATGTTGTATTTGTTGGACACTGAAGGATATGACTTAAGGTTTGAATTTTCATTAACTGCTAATATCATCAGCATCTCATTAATTCCTTCTTTCCGAGCCTAAGCGGATTTCAGAATTTTGGTCGTGTGATCAAAACATTTTTCATTTTTCAAAGATACTTCTGAGCCAATTAATAACTGACCAAAAGACTCAAGATCGTTGAACTTTTTCTTGAATATAATATCAGAATAATTTTCTTAAGAGAGCATTTTAAGTTTCATTAATCAGGGGAAACTCGTACACCAATTTTTGATTATACGTCCACCTCAAGCTTCTTCTCAGGGAGACTTTTCTTTTGCTTTGAATTTTTTTTATTAAGGAGGGGGAAGCAGGTCCATGCCTTCCTCTCACCAACTGGTGAAAATCCTTGAGTCCATTTGAACTTGTTATGTTGCTTAATGGTTCATCCTGTGAATACTTCTAATGCTCAGTAAACATTGATGTCTCAATTATCCCTAAGAAAGAGGTAATTTTCACTTGTGATTTAATTTGAAAATTATGTGGGTGAAGACCCTTAAAGAGGCAAGCTAGTGTAATTTGACTCAGATATTAGGGCATTAATTTCTTTCTCCCCTGAAGTCATAATCTTATCAAAACATCCAAATTTTCTTCGAGGTGATCATTTTTTTTTAATATTGCACAATCCTGAACAACAATAAACCCTTTCCTTCATTAATTACGGTGGGAGGGATGGGATAGACTAACATTGATCATTCTAATTTCTCATTTAAACAAAAATAGTAATACAATGTAGCCAAGAGGCATTTCATTTGTTGGAGTTGCATAGGAATGGGTTGGAATAAACAAATCGACCAAAATTATATTGATAGAACCTCTTTAAGGTTTCTTTCAAAAATTCTTTCGGGATTGTTACGTCCCCATTCTTGAACTTCTCCTCAAGCAAGTCTTTGAAACGGCAACACTCTTCTAAGGTGTGTCCAATGAATCTGTGGTATGGGCAATATCTCGGATGTCCTTTCTTGTTGACCTCGTCAGGCTTCTTCGGCTTGGGTAATCTGAACTTGGGATTCTTGATCAGACGGTGGAACATCCTTTTTGTCGCTTCATTTTTAAAAGAGTATATCCCATTTGATTGAATTTTCATGATTGGAACTTGTCTTTCATGTGTATGGTAAGGTCTCTACTGAGATGATTGCTGAATATTCTGATGAGGACGTTGGAAGGTTTGCTGATGCCGTTCGGCTTGTATTTACAATTGTCGTTTTCCTCTGCTAACCACATCAACTATCCCAGATTTCTTCTCAATTAACTTGGTTATCATGGACTTCTCGACCTTCTCATGAGAATCGATATGCTTGACTTCTTCTTGCAGATTGTTGGCTTTATTGAGTAACTTCTCAAAAGGCTTGATTGTGAGTCCCTTAAGCATAAAAGCTATCGGTCCATGGATGCTTTTGAGTAAAATCTCAATTGCATGTTGTTCTTGTAGCTGAGGTTCACATTTCATGCTAAGGTTTCTCCACCTCAAAATATAATCCACTAAAGTCTCATTAGGCTTCTGTTTTTCTTCCACGAGATATCCAATAGAAACATGATGTTGCACTCCGACAAATCTTTTTACAAACAGCAGCTCTAACTCGTCGAATGTCTTCACCGCTCTGTTGGGCAACTCGACATACCAATTAAATGCTATTCATGACAGGCTACTAATAGGCAACTCGACATACCAATCAAATGTTATCCCTGACAGGCTACTAATAGTCTGTTGGAAGAGTAAAGCTTCGTTATTTCTTGTGTTGCCACAACTGGCTCGGAAATGTGCTATGTGCTGTCTGGGATTTCCAGTCTCATTGAATATCTTGAAGTTTGGGGTCACAAAACCATTGGGGAAAGGCACGGCAACAAACTCTTTCGGGTAAGTTCTACCCATTAAAATTGATGCACTGCCCTTAGACTGGGCTAAGGCCTCCCATACTTGTTCAACCATTTGCTTGAACTCCTTTTCTGGCATGACACTTAATGGAGAATCCTTCTTTGGTTGTTCTTCTTTGTCTGTCGAAGTAGCGTCCCTTCTTTCATCTGCAACATGAATGGTTTCTGGTTGGTTCATTTCTGGAAGTGTCATCTGCGGTGATTGTCTTTGCATTGTAATCATGGTGGTCATCAATTCTTCGATTTTCTTTTCGAGACGATTGATCTGTTCATCCCTTTGTTGGGTGGCCCCTTGCCTCTCATCCACGGCGTTCTCCACACCAGAAGATGGATCGTTGCGCACAGATCACTAATATGGCACATTGTAAACATTGATTTCTGTTAATCCTTCATCATTTAATATGGCACATTGTAATCTTCATCATTCATATATTTTCCTTGTTCTTCAGATATTCACGCAATATTGGCTTGGAGTCTCTCCAGCTTAGCGTCGATTGACCTTCCTTTGATTACTTTTAGGTCAATTGGGGATTTCTGAGGTGTGTCATTTCTTTTGTTGAGCACCGGTGTGGTTCTGTGTGGTTCTGTAGAAGTTAATTGAATTGAATCAACCAAAATTATATTTACAGAACCTTTTTCAGGTTCTTTCAAATACTCTTTCGGGATCATTACATTTCCACTTTTGAAATTCTTCTCAAGCCAATCCTTGAAGATAAAACAATTTTCTATGGTGTGGCCGAGTAACTGGTGGTATGGACAATATTGAGGATGATCTTTCATATTGGCTTCCTCTGGCTTTTTCGGGTTTAGTAGACTAAATCCTTATTTCTTTAGCAATTCATGGAACATCTTTGACACGGCTCTATGAAGGAATACACCACTTTCTGTCATTTTGCCAAGGATATCCTCTTATTCTCTGCTCGGTATGATCTTCCCTGAGGCGGTTGTTGGCTAGATTGGCCATATTGTTGTGCCTGTTGTTAGCGGGATTGCTGAGGTTGTTTGGCTTTCAAAATTTCTTGGCTGCGCCTCCTTTTGTGCCTTTATCTGTTGAGCAGGCGTTGAATTGGACCCAATCTCGAATCCAGAAATTAATGAGGCATAAGCCTCAACTGACTCTTCCTCATGTAGAATATTTTCTCCCTTACTCGGTAAAATAGTTGGCACGGTGACGGTGAATCCGGTAGTTAGAGCAGAAATAGTTCTCAGAGAAATTCCAACGCTCCCAACGACAAACTTTTCAACACTACTAGGGCTCTTTTCAATCAACACCTTTGAAGGGGAGAATTCTTTGGTAAACTTTAAGTTGAACTCTACAATAGGCTCCACAGACTTATCTGTTTCAAACTTCATCACTGTGACGGCCCCCTTCTCAAACTTAAATCCAATATCATCAAACTCTTGTCAAAATTTAATAACAGCCAGTTCAGGTAGTTCATCTCAATTGACAGCGAACTCCATTCCGGAGGCGAAAAAAAATATCAACTTTGGCGAAGACATTGTTCCTATCATTTGAAGAATTTTTGAAAGTATGCGATGTCCGTGCCTTGCAGCTTCGACAGAAGTACTCAAATTGACGTACGTGTCTTATAAACCGGGAATTCTTTATTATTTTATTTTTCAAATTTTTTATTCACTTGTGATTAAAGCATTGAAGAGTTGCAATTAGCAAATTGAATAAGCATGAAGAGGTGCAACAACTTGGCTTGATTCACAGAAAAGCAAACCCAAACCCAAAGGAGACGAAGAAATGCAAAGCTTAGGACCCAGTGCCGGACCAACTTTACAACGCACAACCGCCCAGGCAGAACTAGTCCACCGACACACCTATTGGGGGTTTGAACCCACATGAAAACTTAAAGAGTCCTTAAAGGTCTTCTGAACCCCTCTGTTCAATGACGGTTGAACAGTTAGTCATGAAGTTCAAAGAATTAACTGTACTTTTCCAAGACAGAAATGGGTAAAGTATGCCAACGAAAGAAGGGTAATTTTGTCCGAGAGAGACATGGACACATTACTGATGTGTGAAGATAATATTTCTTGATTTGTATGGAGAGAAAAGCTTGTCCCTAGCGGTGGAGTCGCCAGAAGCTGTCGGCGCTATTTTGGGGATGCTTGGACTACTAAAGAGGAAAATAGACTTTAAACATAAGTGATGTCAACAAATGGACCCCCAATATGTGTGGTGTGATGGGCGAGCATGTTGCGCGTATTGGCGTTGACTGACAAGAAGAGTAACATCAACATAGACTACAAAGAGTAAAATTATGTAATAGTGGTTCATGTTGGGGAATAATAGACATTCTCACCTGGGAAAAGAGAGGAGATTTTGGGGACAATCTTCGGACAGACCAGGAGTCTCAGCAAAGATTCAATTCAAATTTAATATCTCACAGATTTAGTTTAGATTTAAAATTTCAAGGAGATGAAATTATGTGTGAGGAAACTGGATTGAGTGGAAAACAAAAGCACGAAAAAGAGAATAGGGCGTCTAAGCCTACCCCAAATGTAAAGATGGGAACATGATATCAAAGCCTACCCTAATAGTAAGGAGGGAGTAGTACGTCTAAGCCTGCCTCTAATGTGAGGATGGGTATAGTACGTCTAAGCCTAACGAAAATGTAAGGATGGGAATCAGATGTCTAAGCCTACATCGTATGTAAGGATGGGAACAGGATGTCAAAGCCTACCCTGAATGTAAGGATTGGAATAGAGCGTCAAAGCTTGCCCCGAATGTAAGGATGGGAATAGAACGTCTAAGCCTACCTCGAATGTAATTATCTTGCCTTTTCCTCACATCCACTTTTGTGGTGCTGAATAAGTTCTTTCCATTAGTAGTCACGCTCGACCTCTATCCCTCTGGTCGAATATGCAGTCTAGAACTTTTCTTTCATCACTTTCAGTGAAGACCCTTGTATATAACTCCAGGCTCTCCAGAATGTTGACAAATTTTCCTTTGATTTCCTCATAGAATTCAAATTCTTTCTTCTTTACTTTGCTCATCTTGTCCAATTCGTCCATTGTGACCATCTGTGACTGTCGGGGCTACTCCCTCATTTCCACATTTGTGTGATACCACGTTTGACTTGGCTCTACAGGTAATGGAATATATGACTTCGTGTCTGGGAAGCTATCTCCAGACGTCTCGTGTCCATACTATGAACTCCTCAAAAGAACTGTAGTGGTCAAAGTGGAGAACATTGCATGTCAGGCATTCCACGAATGCTCCTCCTATTGATGCTTGAATAGGAACTTTGACATTGCAAATCAGACAACCATTATAAATTTCATCCATTATTTTGGATTGTACCTGCTCTGCAAGAAACTCAAACTTGTCCTCTATGGCACACAAACTGGAGGAAGTTTCTCTCATGCATGGGTCGTAAAACCCCTTCCCAGGAATCGGGGTGAGTAAATTTTCTTGCTCTTTCAGACGCCTCTTTTCTTCTCGTAGAAAAGCTTTGTGCTTGCGGCGATTAGCGTTTCGACGTTGAGTTCTTCTTAGTGGCGCATCTGGGGTTCTTTCTTCATCAACATCAATCAGATCCCCTGTTGGTGTAGTTATCATTAACGGTAAGTGGCTAGTTCCTCCCAACAAATTTTATTTGATTTCGTTTTTTTCCTCTTCGGCGAGGAGTATTCTTTTGTACCGATGCTCAATAGTGATGGTAGTTCTTCTTTCTCTTGACGACTGACTATGTCCATCAAAGGACAATCATAGTTCACGTTGTATTGACCGAAGTCTAAGTCAAAATCTATGGTGCCAACCTGAGCTGTCCTTTCTCCTTTTAGTGTGAGATTTAAGCCGTCTTTAAAAAAGAACATCAGCTTACGTCCCGACATTGTTCTGCAGAAGACAGAAAAACATCAGTGCACTGAGATGTAACACAAAAAATGAAGTAATTATTAAACACTAGTTTTAATTTATACGGGTGCAAATTTCTCATTTAATTTATCTTAATGTAATGAAATTACAAATTATAGATAAAAAGAGGAAATTAAAGTTAAAAAATTCAAAAATTTTCATTTTATCGAGGTTAATTTTATTACAATATTTTGGACCCAGTCACAAACACTTGGCCAAATAAATAACCCCAGAACAATTAAAATTTCAAAAAGTTGATTTCAAGAATTGTCACATCTGGTAGTATATCTTCAAGTAGCGGTCATTTATCGTTAGCATAGGTCTTTCACCTCTGAAATCCACCAGCTAGTAAGCTCCTCCCAAATTTAACTTCTCTATGAAAAATGGTCCTTCTCAAGTTGGTTCAAAATTTTCACCTATCTTGTAGTGCTTATGAATAGGTCTTTTGAGAATGAGAACAAGGTCACCAACTTTGAACGCCCATGGGTGGACCAATTTTTCATGAGCATGCACCATCCTTGCTTGGTGAAGTTCTAAATGTTATTTTACTTCTAGTCATTTTCGCTCAACACTTTCTAATTCTTCAAGGCTGAGCTTTGCACTTCCTTCTGTAGTAATTTGGTTAGCAACGGCGACTCTGGGAGACGGTGTCTGAACTTCCAACGGCAACACGGCCTCGGAGCCGTACATAAGCTCATAGGCTGTACATTGAGTAGGAGATCTAAATATCATCCAATAGGCCCACAAAACTTTTAATAGTTTATTATGCCAATCTCTTTTATTTTTGTCCAATGTCTTCTTTAAGTTATGTACAAGTGTCTTATTGAAGGCCTCCGCTAGTCCGTTTGCCATGGGATATTAAATAATAGAGTAACTCCATTCTATCCCAAGTCTTTTGATGAAATTGTTGATCTTGTTGATCTTGTTGCTCTTTTGATATAAACTTTTGCCAAGGTAAATTATAATCCCTTGAAATTTTTACTATAGGTAGACCTAGACCAGAGGAGCCTTTGGGTCAAATTTCACAATTTTTTTGAATTCTCTGTGATTTATTAGAATTATTTTAAGTTCTGGGTTATCTAAAAAAAATAAAATATTTTAAGTGGTGAAAATTAAGTTTTATATTTTTGAAAAATCTTCCCAAGATCAAAAAACTCAGAGGAGCAAATTTTATATTTTTTTGATTTTTCTTTGATTTATTGGAATTATTTTAATGAAAATTCATTTTTAGCCTTTTAAAAATTATTTTTAAGCTTTGAAATTCAATATCTTTATTTAGAAAACTAGGAAAAATATTCCAATTGTTCCTAAGTGATTAGGAAACAATTTAGAACATTTTCATGAGTTTTATTATTTTTGTGATTTTTATGAATTTTTTTAATTATTTAAATATTTAAAATAGGCTAAAAATCAAGTTTTTATTTTAAATATCAGTTTGTTTTTAGAAAATGTCCCTCATTACAGAGAACTCAAGAAACTATGTTTCATAATTTTTTGAGTTATATTCTAATTTTTAAAAATCGTTTAAATACCAAGAGTGGTATTTATCTTTAAAAATCAATTTAAGTTGTCAAATGAACTCAAAATATTTTGAAATTTTTATGATGAATTCACTGGATCATAAATCACAGTGCAGACAAAAAATCAAGTCATTTAAATTTTTTAATTTTTTAAAATTAATTATGTTAGTGATTTAATATTTAGAAAATTTAAGGATGTTTTAAATGACTTGACCCCTGAAATTATTTTTAAAGGTTTTTTGGGTCATGGTAGACCTTTCAAAATTTTCTTGGGATTTAATAACCAATATGTTAATTTCCATGATTATTTGAAGGAAATGATGTGAAATAAGTTGAAAAATATGGATCTCTATATAGTAACCTCCTCTGACTTTCGAAAAATTAGAGAATATTCCCCCTTACATAGGCTACAACATGTCAAAATTTCAGGCCAAGGTGATGTGTTAAATTTCATGGAGAATCAAATGATTCAAAACAATGTTTAATTATATATAAATAACATATGCACCAAATGGACTTGAAAATTAATCCACATTATTTTCCTCTATTCACTGAGCAAGAGGGTATTTTTATTTTATTTTTGTGATTTTTCTACACAAAGTTATGTGTTTTCTAAGTTAAGGGTATTTAAATAAATAGGAAAAGCCCTATTTATCTATTTAAACAGCGCGTGCTGACTAGATCCTAGGCAGCTCTGAAGGCATGCGTGGCGCGCTCTGGTTGGATGCCGCTTTCCACGTAACTGCTGACTCGCCCATGGTTCATGTCCTAAAGTGCTGTCCGGTGCGATCTCCCCCGTCCATTTGATACACGCTTGATCGAACGACTCCCCATCATCATCCCCGATAGGATGATCCCGTGCCCGTCCATACTAAATCCTTAAGATCTCGACCTAGACTCAATAAAATCACTTCGGGTTTGATCCTATGGACTCGTCTAAGTGAGACGAACACATCCATATGGTTAAGGTGCCATGAAATCAAGCTTAAGTAAATGGAGAATCAAAATAAGCTCGGGAGGAGGAGGAGTTTTATACCTTTGCTCTGAGAAGGGAGGCTTAGATTAGAGGTGCTCGACACGTTCGTTGGGGTCCAAGAAGGCTAGGGATTGAGTCCCTGGTCTTGGTGTAAAGCCTAGGTATGAATTCGACCAAGCTCAATTTCAGGTGTTGGTCTAGGGCTATGGTAGAGGCTTTGTGAAAGGGGGATTTGATGAGGCTTTAGCTTCTTTCACTCTTGTGAAGGTGTGGGCTCAAGTAATTGAAGTTTGGTGGATTATGGAGGTGTTTTGGGCTGTGTCCTGGTTTTCGGCATGGTTTCGAGCTCAAAAATCAAGCTCCGGCAATGGAAATGGGTAAGGAAAAATGGTTGGAATGCACTGAGGGGATCTTAGGAAAGCTCTGTGTGAAGTTTAGAGAGACCTCTCTAAGGAAATTTTAGCACACCTCCCATGGCCGTGGGAGGTGAGTTTTTATAAAAATGGCCATGGGGTGGCTCTCACGACATAAGTTTGGGTGCATTGTGGTGCTTAGGTGTAGGGCAGAAGAGCTCCATAGTTTGATTTGGATGAGCTGGCCTCTAGGTTTGATTTGGGTGAGGTTCCATGGGAATGGCTCTCAGTTTTGGGCTTTTTTGGCCACTAGGCTGGCCGACCGGCCAGGGGGAGGTGGCTAGGAGCTCAGGGAACCCATAGGAATCCATCACAATAATTTAATGCAAATGTGCTTGGATTTGACAAAGATATCTTAAGCATGTGCATTTTTGGAAATAAGATCCCTTAATTTGGGGGACCTTTGGTCCATGGCTTGATTTAGGTGGTTTCATGGTATTTGGACTGGTCACTAAGTCCAACTAATGGCTGTGGTGGAGTTAATTTGGTGGCCTTAGGGTGGTTGGGTCACATTTAGTGCATGGGTTCAAGTGGGTGCAAATGACCAAAACTTGGGTTTGGGCAAGATTATCCATGTCAATTGGCCCAAATAATTGTTTCATTTGGTGTAGATGATCATAGGGAAGAACTTTGGTGAAGGATGGAAGTGGTTTTGAGTCCAATTGGGGGGTCAATTTGAAGGAATTTTGAATTTTAATCAATTTGGTGAAGTTGGGCTTGGCTTGGGTCTAGCTTGGGTTAGCCTTGGGCTACGTCTAAATTGATTGTTGAAAATGGTCAATAGGAACCTCTTGAAGAGTTTTCAACATGAATTGGATGCCAATTTGGAGGTTAAGGCAATCAATAGGGTGAAATTTGGGGACTTAACCAATTTGGGGCTAAATTTGGGAATTTTGGATTTAGGCCAAAATCAAATGGATTTGAGGAT
>NW_018250026.1:0-6316 GCF_001263595.1 Phalaenopsis equestris | reverse complement strand
GGGCGAAAGAGAAGGATTCAAAGGCTAAAAACCATAGATTTCATCTTACTTGGTAAGAGCTTTAATTTAACTCATAAATTTTTTTTATTTTCACCATGGATTTGGGAGATCCAAAATTTGGGATTTTTGATGAGAAAGTTTGAATAAAACTTATGGTGAAAAGTTTCTTACCAAATAATCTTGCTTGAGGAGTTAAATTTTTATTTGGCATTTTTTTTGGAATTATTTGGATTTTCATAGAATTTTCAAATGGCTCTACGAGTTAAGAGAGGAAGGTCGTCCAAATATTTTGATGCATGAAGATTTGTTAGTTTCAAAGCTCAGTAGAGTTACAATACTCAAATGGAGACATGAAGAATGATCCAAGAACGGGTGATTGCAAAGCCGAGTGGCGAAATCGAGAGACTGATTCTTGCCAGAAACTGGAAAAGATTCTGTTGCTTCACTGTCGTAGCAATTTTCTTGATGGTTCGTGAGTTTTATGCAAACCTTAGGTTTACTAATGAAGATCACATCCTAGTTAGAGGTAAACAAGTTTGTTTTACTGCTGATCAGATAAATACTTTTTATGGGTTGAGGGGTGTATTTTTTGATGAATACGCTACATTCGTGAGGATTGAGAAATATATCACATGCGTTTGACAAAGAGTGCCACACATTAACCTATGTATCCATCTGAAAAGATAGACACATGGCTTGAAAGTGAGACTCAATAAAATAAACTAATAGATGTATGACATCCGTTTGGTATGTGAAACCATTTTATGATAAGCCGATAAGTTCCCTATTTAATATGAAAAATTTAAAAGGGTTTATATTAAGCTAGTTTCATAAAAGTTTCCTAGAAGAGCAAGCCCCTATAGTTAATTAAATCTTAGATAACGGAAGTCACCTAAGATAACTCTTGATAAAAATTAAGGGATATTATCCTCAAGAAGTTAAAGGGATAAGACTTTTCAACGAGATTAGACAAAGAGGTGTGAAATGGGAATTCCTAAAATTTGGAACATTTTATTTTTGGAATGCAAAGGAAGAAAAACTAGTGGATGTCACAGTTCCTAAGGCGAACCTCGGTGACTTCCCAGTCTACCCTATGGTTTGGTTTTAATTGAGAGTATACTTATCTGAATGTTTCATCCTACCAATTTTATTAATTAGGGCTTACATTCGTATGAAATGATCACACAAATAGCCTGGAAGATGTGAGGATTTAGGTCGTGATGAACGACAACCTCGGCATCCTAAAACAGGTTAAGGCTTGTATTGTATAGCAGAGCCATACAAAGGCCTAAGGAAAAGTTGAGGATTTATGCCACACTAGGGAACAACCTGAAAATCCTATGAATTGTTGTTTAATTCAAAGAAATGGTTTAGCTAGTGTAGACATAATTGTTGTTTAATTCAAAGAAATGGTTTAGCTAGTCTAGACATGTTTTGTTGTCGAAGATGGTCATGTTGCCCACAATGCTAGCTCAAAGCTACTTATCGTGGGGAATTTAAGTTTTAGAAGTGTCAAATTGTAGAGATTGAGAGAAGTATCAGATTCAAAGGTCAAGTTTTCTAATATGTCAAGTTTTGATGTCAAATCAAGTGTTTCTTAAGGTCATGATTTTCTTAAATTTTATAGGGGGTTAAAGTTGATTAGAGCGACACCGGTTAGAATCCCACGGTTCCATCATTACAGTATCACTATTTTACTTTGAACTTACTTAGCTTAAACGAGTTGTGAAACTGATACACCAAAATAATATACTATTATAAGTACATATTTTATGGTTATTTTTGGTGACATTACACTTTAAAGAAGGGTATTTTCATGTTTTTGTTGCAAGTATATCATTTTTAGGCATTTGGAGCAAAAATGACAAATTGGAGCCAAAACAAAAAATTTTGAGATTCTAACGTATGATGCGTCGTTTGACAGAGAACTGGCGCATGATGTGCCAGATCGGCGCATGATGTACCAGAAAAGACTTTTTGCAAATTAAGGCGGTTTGAGACAAATTTTGTATGAATTTTCTAAGGGACATTTATTCAAACACATCTATTGGAGTAATTCAATGCATCTAAACACTTTGGAAGGTTATTTATGATGGGTTATGTCTCTTGGATCAAATGACATATTTTTTTAATTTAAAAGAGTAGACTTTTGGAGGGAATTAAGAATTATTTTTAAAGGAGGCAGCTCAAAAATAAAAGAAAAGACTTCAAGGGGGCTAGGAGAGGGATGAGAAAGTGTGAGAGAGAAAGTTGACGTGAGAGGCAAGAGGAAAGGTGACAGATTTCTTCTTCATTACACTTATAAGAGAGACTTTAGTGAGATTGTAAAGAGAGAAAGGCTTGGAGAGAACTTCTAGGGATTTTCTTGGGAAGGATTGTGAGATAAGTTGTGTTTTTTATTTCTTTTTTTTGTAAGCTTATTTTTATATATGAAATCCGTGTTTTGTCTTATCCTGCTCATGAATAGTGAGTAGTCTTCTTTATCCTTCTCCCTACTTTGAGATATGGTTTTGTGAAGAATTATTATTTTTTTCTTTGGTTTTAAATGCTAATAATTTGTGATGATTTGAACTTCGATCTTCATTTAATTTTTAATATGGTCAATTGAAATGTTAGAACTTGTTGAGAAGCATATGCTCTGAAAAGGGATATAATTTCTACAACATATGGAGAGTCACATTTACCTTCATGGGAGAAAATGTCATCGATGGGATTGGGTGCAAACAAATTGGGAAATATACTTTGTTGGATGCAAAATTGAAGATTTAAGGTGACAGATTGAAATCCTTAATTTGGTCCACTTGATTGGAAACTGATGCGAGATTGTTAACCCTGAGGTGAAGGAGTAGTGAGAGCTTTGGAGTGGCAGGGGTATCCTCCCAGCCAAGGTTCTTTATAACTCTAGATTAGTCAATGTTCTTTATAACACTTGGAAGAGGGTAAAGAATAGGATTGCTCCGATTTTGAACAAAATAGTTTTTATATACATTTTCAAATGATCTCAATTTCTTCACAATCCATATACTCATCGTAAAGGGGAAGGATGCTTTCTTAAATTTGAACTTTCCTTCAAAATAAGAACTTAATTTAGTTTTCGTAATTTTAATTTTGAAAGTTACTTCTTAGTTAGTTAACTTTGTTTTTCAACTGCATTTCATATAACATTTACCTTAGTAGTTAATATTCAAAATTCGAACTTCACTTTTGCTTTTGTATTTTTAATTATAAAATAATTTCAAAATCTTATTTCAAGAATTTTCCAACTTCTCTATGGGATTGATATCCAGGACTCCATTAGAGCCTTTTATTACTTGAGCAATACGTATAGTCGCGTTGATTTTTATGGGGATTTGGCAGTTTAAAAAGAGTTTTAAAATGTAAACCATTTCATAAAAGGTATTTTTATTGGGATTATATTACATATTTATTATATATTTGTCGTGTGTAATTTTGTAATATTGAATAATATTTGCAAAATTTACACACTAAATCTACGCCCGCATCAGAAACCCATTAGTTCCAGGGAGAACTCATTAGAAACCGTAGTTTACCTCTTCTGAGAGACTCCCGTAAAATTAAATGGATGTTTTAAATTTAGTGAATTTTAAAAATATTTATGGTTACTTTTGAAACAATTTGTTTTAGATTTTAAAAATGTTGATTAACTTTTAAAAAGTTGTTTTGGTTTGTAGGTAAAGGAAAGTACTCAACCAGGCAGCTATAATATTGCAGAAAAGTTAAAACAACAATAGTTAAAGGTGTAACTAACAAACCCCAAGTTATGACTTATTGAGTCCAGGAAGATCTTAATGGATGATTCAAGAAAAAAATTTAGCAAGTCCAATTTGTCCTTTAGAATATTCAAGAGATTTTAAAGTATTGAGGGGATGACCGCAGACTGCTTTGAAGATCTCCTGAAATATCTGAGCTCATTCTGAACTTATCATATTGTTTCACTAATCAAATCAGAACAAATTAAAATTACCCCATTACTCGGTGAACTTTGGCATTTTAATTATCCTGAGGACAGGGTACACAATTGATCAACTAATATTTCACTTAAAAATTATGCAGGTGAATGCCCCTAAGGCAAATTTTAGTCATTAAAGATTTGATACCCACCACTAAAGTTGGCCTTCATGGTGTTAATCATCAACATTATCTTCTAAATCCAATCAAAACAAGTTTTAAAATTGAGCCTAGATCACTAACAAGCCCCTAAATGAATATAATGAGAGAAATATTGGCAAATGTTAGAATTTTGATTTAAGTGATATGGATTCTAAATAGAAGAAGTCAGATCATTTATTAATTGTGGACTTAATCATAAGTGGAACATCCTCTCCCTAATTTAAGCCCATCACTTGAGAATCATTTGATTTTGATCAACTTCAAAGTTCTGATAATTTAGTAAGTTGTAATTTTATTCTTATCATGGGAAGGTGGCAAGTTGGTTTCTACCTCTTATCCATTATGTTTTCATTATCCAAACATATTCAATTAGGATGCAAATTGCCCATTTCCCCTTTGATTAATCATAAATTTTGATTAAGGGACCCAATGCCTAAAATGATTATTTTCGTTCGTTTTTCTCTCTTTTATTTTATAAGGAGTCACCAGATTTTTTGATCGTCATATACTTCCCTTTTATGAATAAATCACTTTTTCAAGTCAAATGAATGACTAGAAGAAGGGAGGAACCGAAAAGGAGGAACATACGACAAAGCAACAAACAAGAGAAAACACAAAACGTGGAGAGCCTACATGCGGTAAACCTCACAAGGATAGGTTAAGAATGTTTGCCCAAACAAGATTGGGTGAAAGAACCTTAAACCAATATCTGAGAAAGAATACCTATGTAAACTACCCAAAACCAGAGAGTCTGGTGTAGGTGCCTTTTCTGGGGTCAAGATCACTCTTAAGGGGACGTATCCCACTTGATTAATTATATCTTTAGGGGTACCCAAGAGTAGTCTCGAGAAAAGGAGTTTCGCTTGAATTACCATGAACCTGGGGCAATAGGTACTCAAAGGAAGGTTATTCCATGTGGGAATAGTCGCGATGCTTCAAAGCTCGTGCTAAGCCCTTCCGCAGAGAGTGAGTCTCTCACATCCCGAATGGGTAGCAGTTCATCGACACGCGAGGCCCACAAAATAACATAAATCTTCTTAATGGGGATATCCCAACACGTCAAAACACGTTTGGACAAAAGAGTAGTGGACAAATCGTCGTATCCGAAATGGGCGGTAGCTCATTGACATCAAGACGTCAAGGTGATATCAATGAATTTAAGGAGTGTCAGGCTCAAAGGGGCTCAACAAGCGTAAAGTAGAGTGACCCTAAAAGGTAGAGGTAACTATGTTGGGGCACCACGGACACGCCATACACAACTACTAGGACCCTAAGTTTACTTGTTCGTAAAGGTAGGAGACCCAACACGTCCTGAGATCCCCGGTTAGCAATATATGCATTGCGTCGTCCACAGGAACCTCAGTAGCCGTAAGTTCAAAGGAAGGAAACTCTATCCTATGATTAAAAGCTGGAGCTTTAAGTGGTGAGACTGATACCAGCCAAAGTGGCAAGGATGCCACAGGAAAGAAAAGAAAGTGGAGTTTCAGCTACAAAGTTGGAAACGCTCCAAACAAAAGGACATACACCCCGTCTGGGTCGGGGAGCCTTCTAACACCCTAAACGCACTAGACAACCACCTATAAAGAGGTATGTTGGGCTAGTCAGGTTGAAGAAGCATGGGAGCTCCTCCTCGGGACATGCAAATACGAATGCAGTAATCTAGAGTGGTCCTTAAATATTTTGGAGGCCCTATTAATATATACAGGAAAATAAATTTTATAATTTTTAAATCCTGAATATTTTAATCCTAAATTTGAAATATCTTGAATATTTTATTTAGGATTGTTAAGTAGAAAAATTAGGAATTTAAGTGCTAATGAGCCTAGGTTTTAGCGTGAAATCCCAGATAAAACACATAAAGAAACAAGGAAAACACATGCAAGTACAAACATGTGTTGACCTCACTTTTGGTTGAGGTCTAGAAAACTTCTTTAGTAAGCCTAGGTCTAGCCATAGGACTTTCCTATTGACTAGTCTTAGAAAATTAGAAGAGGTACCACACTATTAGAAATTCAAAACTATTCTTTTTACTCAACTTGAAATTCCACATATTGATCTTAACCTTTAGCATTTAGTAGGTAAGATCACTATAAAAGAATTCAAGAAGAGTCCCTATATGATTACTTGGCGTTAGGGTCGACCATGGGTGATGAATTGGAACTAGGATACACCATATCTTCACAAT
>NW_018250025.1:159946-163814 GCF_001263595.1 Phalaenopsis equestris | reverse complement strand
AGCCGTATTTTGAGGGTAAAAGACCAATTTTTAAAAAGGTTTTAATGGTCAGTCGACCTAAGTAATACTTGAATATGTTGGGCTGACGACGTTAAACCAAGCACTTTATGGGAGGCAACCCATAGTTATCTTTATTTTGCGATTATAGTGTTTTTATTTTAAATTATCGTCAGTTTGCGGTAGGATTGAACTCTACTTATTTACCCTTGAATCATCATAAAAAATGGATCCATAGAGAAAATTGGAACGCATTCGGACCAGAGCGGAACTGTGAAAATTTTGCCTTGGGCGTCAAAAAGTTGGGCGCTGACGGCGGGTTCTTCCTAAGAGTCCAGGCAATTAATTCTAAAGTCTCGCCGACGGCGCCATCGACGCCGCCGACGGCGAGAACGGCGGGAAGATGGTTTTTGGAGTTTGAAATGATGGTTTTTTGCAATTTTAGGCGGGATTTACTCCATATAAACTTCCAAATTTGGTTCTTAAGTTTGTATTACCCCAAAAATGAATTAAAACTCCACCAAATTCATCCCTATGGCATCCAATTTCACTGAAAACCTTAGATTTTGAGTGTTTAACTAGGAAATTTCATTAGTTCTGAGGCACAGCGAATCTTCAACAAAGTGTTAATAGAGAGGAGATTAATCAAAGAAAGAGGATTCGTGAATCGAGGATTGAGCAATCCTTTGACAGCAACTGAAGAGATGATTGTGCAATAACGATGGGAAGTGGCGTACTACACTATAGTCGCCGTAGTCATTTCTGTGGTGAAGGAGTTTTATGCTAATTTACATGAAATTAACTAGGGAGTCGTCTATGTGCGAGGTATATGGATAACTTTTACTCCTTCACGGATTAATGAGTTATACATGATAGAGAATGTTCCTGTCTACGATTATTCTAACTTCGTCCCGACAAGAAACCTAATGAATGAGATCTACCAATATTTGACGGACGAAACTCTAGACTGGGAAATGAGAGAAAACGGGTATGTTAGTTTTTCTGTGACACTTATAAACCTTGTTTCTAAACACTGACACTTCTTCATTTTTGCAAAACTATTACCGACAATGAGGATCGGTAAAGTTACTAAGGAAAGTGCTATGTTGAATTACTGCATCCAAATGGAACTCTCGATCGATATTGGATTGATAATTGTGAAGTCTATTTTGGGCCTGATCTTTCATGGATCAACTTATGGGCTTGGACATCCTTCAATAATTTTCTTACTTTGCAGTCAGTTCCAAGTATCTTATGAGAATTGGGAAAATGTACTTCTACCTTGGAAGCCTTTGGACCCAACCGAGAAATTCCCGACCAATGAAGATGAGAATGATATGACGATTATTGTGGATCAATCGTCTCATAATTCACTTCCTATTCAGCCTTTAGTTCTGGACAAGACACTAGTGATCCTGCGCAGAATCAAGAGACTGGAGAAAGAGGTGCAAAATGTTATGAATGCAATTAACAATATCTCTGATTTTTTTATCATCTAGACTGGAGGATGAAAGAGCATTTTGATCACTCTGGAAATAAAAAAGGAATTTTAATATGATTGATGAGGAAGATGGGATTGATAGAAGAAGTCTCTATTGAAAAATTTCCATATCGACCCTTCTATAACCTCTTCATTCATGTTCAATCAATGGGTGATATCAGAGGAGAAACAAGCACAGAATTGGAAGAGTAGTAGATTTAATTTGCCACCTGTATGTCTAAGTGTGTGATTTGATTTGAACTTATGTGCTTAAATCACTTTCTAAAATTTTTTTTAGATCTTAGTATAGTTGAGATTGAGTGTAGGATGTTTCTTTTCGGTGTTTAGTGTGTTGTGGCTTGGATTGCGATGCTGAATTGATGTATTGAGGTTAAGAAAATACCAAAATTATGTGTGTCATGTAACGTGTACTGTAACTCTTGGAATTTATATATAATTATAAGGTTTTGTGTCTTGAATGTTTATTTGGGTTAGTACATCATTTAATCACTTAAAATTTATGTTTAGAATGATTGAACGGATGTCATCGAGGCTTGAAATTGATCAAAATTACAAAAATCTGGAAATTGAACCAATTTTTAAAATCTCGCCAACGGCGCCATCGACGCCACCGATGACAGCCCGCAAGAAAAAACTTTTTACCGCAATTTTGACCAGTCAACCGCCACTATTCATTATCACATTCCTCTTAAAAAAACAAAAGTTTCAATCTAGGGCTTGAAGATCTTGGATTTGGGGCGATTTCAAAGCGTTTGGACACCGGATTTTATCATCTCTCGGTAAGAGCTTCACTCCAACTTAAAAATATTTGATTTTCACCTTGAATTTCTTCCACATTGGGAAGATTCCCCTCTTAAAAAACAAAAATTTTGATATAGGGCTTGATCATGGATTTGGGGACACCGGATTTTATCATCTCTCGGTAAGAGCTTCACTCCAACTTAAAAATATTTGATTTTCACCTTGAATTTCTTCCACATTGGGAAGATTCCAAAAAATTGAGAATGTGGAGAAAATATTTGGGAGAAATTCATGGAATTTAGATTTGAACTCTTAGAGTCACTCTTGGAACCCATTATTTGAGTATTTGAAGTGTATTTTTGAATTTTTTTATAATTTTGCTTAGATTGACATGGTTCTGCGATAAAAGAGGCGACTTGAGTTTGACGAGTCTAGCTTCATCAATTCGAAGGCTCATTCGTCAATGCTAAGGCTCAGTCAAGATTTACTTCTGTATTTGAAGGGAAGAAATGTATACAAGATCATGTTTTTAAGAGTCCAGGAGGAGAAGTTGAGCGAGTTATTATCGAACGGAGGTGGGAAAACTTCTGTTATACCACCAATAAGGCTACTGTAAATATTATGAAAACATTTTATGCCAATGCATTCTATTCTGACGACGGAACCGTTCGAGTAAGGGGTTTTTCTGTTTAGTTTAGTGTCGCCCGCATTAACTCATTTTACGAAGTCCTAGACTCCTATAGCTGCAATTATGAAACCTTTAGTACAATGAAAGGCCCACTGAATGATGTCATCAACTTTTTCACTGATGGGAAAAGGGACATGGAAGATAAAGCAACGAGAAAGGGTAAATTTTTCTGCTTCCATGTTGAATGCCACATCTAAAGCGTGGTATTATTTTATTTCCTCTACTGTGTTACCTACCTATCACCATAAAGAGTTAACAAGAGATAGAGCTATTCTAAATTTTTATATTCAGAATAATCAAACTATAAATGTGGGGAGAATTATTTATAAGAATATATTGACCACGGTAAAGAGTGAATCAAGTGGAGGTCTGGGACATCCTGGCCTCATTTATGCACTTTGCCAACTTTCTGGAGTTGAAGCTGAAGAGAATGAGTTTATCCTATGAAACCCATTAGTAAAGCTAATTTGAATACATATGAATCCCATGAAAAATGAAGATCTAGGAGTAGGAGTCGAGAACATTCTACTAGTAGAGATATCTTTTATACTAGTTATGACCTTCCTTCCTCTAGCTCCCCTACCCTGAATGATTTAATGAATGAGTTAACCTTGCAGCGGAAAAGTATAGAGAAATTAAATGAAAGCATTAGGGGATTAGCATGTAGACATGATTATGATTGTGAGTACCTATAGAAGCATTCTGACTTTGAGATAGCTTACTACGAAGCTCAGGCCTGATACTACAGAGGTGAGCCTGATGTTACTTTTCCTGAATGCCCCCGTTGTACTCAATATCAGCCCAATCCACCTGCTGACCAGGGAGACGAGGATATAGTATGGGACTTTGATATATGATAGTAATTGATGTACTTTTATTTTTGTAATTTTGTAATAGAGATAGATGTTTGTGTGTTTGTACTTTCATTTTTATTTTTATGT
>NW_018250025.1:158977-159655 GCF_001263595.1 Phalaenopsis equestris | reverse complement strand
GAACTGCAAAAATTTCAGAATGATGAAAATGCCTAAAGTATTGAGGTATGATTTATATTTAGAATTTTCTTTCCACCTGTATCATTCCATATTGAAAAATTTAAGTTTGGGGGAGGGAAGAAAAAGATTAACTACTAGATGTTCTCAATTTTAATATTTTCCAAAATTATTAATATGATTTTTTGTTGTGAATTTAATTTAAATAACTATATTTTGAAGATATTTAAATATTATGGTAGATTTAAAGAAATATTGAAAGAGTTTTAACTTTAGGAAGAGGATATTGAAGTTCAAAATTATTAATGGCTATCCAGATATAGTAATCCTCACTTGAAAAAATAATAAAAAAGAAAGGATTGAAAAGATCCTAAAAAAAAGAAAAAAAAGAAGAGGAAAAGAAAAAAGGAAGGAAAAAGAAAAGAAAAGAAAAAATAATTTGTGTGAGGAGAAGCGTGAGGAGATGCCTAATAAAAAATTGGCTTCACTTAAGGTTTGTATTTATTGAAGCCTAAATACATTTCTGAACTTATATTTATCGATTAGCATCTTTTACTAGTAGTGTTCTCATGAAGTTCATAACATTTGAATATTCTAAGTGACTGGATATTACAACATATAGTCATTCTTGAAATGAATAGAAAACTAGAACTCTTAAACTTGATGACTAGATAGTCTTGT
>NW_018250025.1:140356-158753 GCF_001263595.1 Phalaenopsis equestris | reverse complement strand
TTTTTGATGTTTTGTTGCAGGTATATTGAATTATGGTCATTGGAGCAAAAAGATGCAAAAAGGAGTGAATTTAGAGCAAAAAGGACCAAAATATGAAGATTTGAACTAGGGCGTCGACGGCAAGCCCAACGGCGTCGAAGGCGGGTTTTTCCCGAGAGTCCAGAATCAACTATTCTAGAAGGCCGCTGACGGCACCATCGAGGCCGCCGATGGCGAGAATGGCGGTTCTCTTAACGGGTGCATTGAATGTGGACAATTTTTAAGGGATGCTTAGGCAATTCTTGGAAAAATCTTCTACAACTTTAAGAGAAGCATTTGGGCCAAAAAAAAGAGAGCCCTGTGGTGGTGTCCGCTGAATTTTTGTTGTTTTATAGAGTGTAGAGAGTTTAATTTAAGGTTAGTATTGTGAGGAATTCTTCGAGAGATTGAAAGAGTGGAGGGAAAGTAAGAGATTTCTTCCTCCTTTCCGCTTTGAAGAAGAATTATGTATGCTGTAAAGAAAGAATGAGATTCAGAGGAACTTCGAAGAGTTTGCTTGTGGAGGAATTAAAGATAAGTGGTATTTACTTATTAAAGTTGTATGACTTTGCTTTTATATATAAGTTCTAAGTTTTGTAGTATCTTCTCCATAAGTTCTGAGTAGTTTTCTCTATCTTTCTCCTTGTCTCGAGATTTTGTGAAATGGTGATTTGAATTGGTTGAGCCATGACAATGTTAAAAAAGTTGTGATGATCTTTTCACTTTGATCTTAATTTACTTTCAATCGTGTCAATTGATTTTTAAAATATGTTGATTTTTACAACTAAAGTGAAGATTACATCCAAGATTTAGGGAGGTCAAAGTCCTTGAAGGTTGGGTGCAAATAAATAGGGAAATAAAATTATCGGGCGTAGAATTGGAGATTTTAGAGTGACAGACTAAAATCTTCAATTTGTTCCTATCGTTTGTCAGCTCCGAAGTGATTGTTAGCCCTCAGGCGAGGGAAATGTGGGAGCTCCAAAGTGAGAGCTGATATTCTCCCAACTTAACCACGAAATTAGGGATCAAACTTTGGATTAGTCTAGGTATGCTCCTATTTGGCACAATACAATTTGAACTAATTCACTTTATCCATTCACTTTAATTTCTTGACAAGGAGAAGGATGTTTTCTTATATATTGAACTTTACATTAGAAACTTTATTGGAAGAATTAGTTAATTAAGATTTTGTTAAAATTACATATTTATTTCAATTGCCTATTGGTGACAAATAAGCAATTTGAACTGTATTGTTGTGATTAAGTATTGATTTTCTAAATCCTAGTTCGTAGCCTCTAGTATTGCTCCCTGTGGGATCGATTTCCAGGACTCCATTAGAGCCCTATATTACTTGAGCAATACGTGACTTTGCAATTATTGAATATTTTATACACATTTTTATCAAATCTATAACCATTGTCAAGTTTTTGGTGCCATTGTCGGGGACTTCAATCTTCCAGCAATAATATCAAATTCTTGTATTTTTAAGCATATATAAAGTCGTTGTCAGGGAGCATACTTCTCTTTGACATGCTGATGTTTATGCTAAGACACTCTGTCTGAAGACATCACCCTCAAAGAAAAAGGTATGGGTACCCAAGATCATCGTACTGATACGGTCCAGTAAGCCCACAGGACAGGATAATGGAATGAAGTAAGGGTCCGAAGTATCTGCCATTATCACAGCAATTGCTAGCAAGATAGATGAGCAAGTAGAGGATGTCCAGTAAAGTCCTCCAAATCTTAAGATGCTACAAGAATCAATAATTGAAGGATCGGTCAAAAAGATCAGGGTTGAGATTTTCGAGTTGGCCCAAGAACATGGAGTTTCCATCAATGATTATGATGAAGATTTTGACATCAATGAATACCTCAAGGAAGATTTCATGGATATCCATGTCATCGAGATTAGAGTCGCTGCATCTGCATGACGCTCAATCTCTCATTGAAGAGAACGCTGTAGATGAGCTGCGTAGGGCTGTTTTCAGCCAAATGGAGAAAAGAATGGAAGAGATGGCCATTGCCATGACCGCTATGGCCACAGCTCAAGGACAATCTCAACCTCAACAGTTAGCCTCCCTAGAAGTCAATCAATTGGAGATTATACATATCATAGATGAAAGGAGGGAAGTTGCCTCAACAAATAAAGATGATCAACAAAAGAAGGATTCTCCATCAAGCACCATGCCAACAAAAGAATTTAAGCAAATGGTCAAGCAAGTTCGGGA
Organism: Phalaenopsis equestris; assembly: GCF_001263595.1. Classification (NCBI taxonomy): domain Eukaryota; kingdom Viridiplantae; phylum Streptophyta; class Magnoliopsida; order Asparagales; family Orchidaceae; genus Phalaenopsis; species Phalaenopsis equestris. The sequence goes on along the minus strand of NW_018250025.1, from coordinate 156,507 downwards.
GGCTTTAGCCTAATATAAAGGTGGCGCATTAATTTTGAAAGGTAGACCTTACCCAGATGAATTTGATGTTGTACCCTACCCTAAGGGTTTTGTGTCGCCAAATATTAAGATATGTGATGGGACTGAAAATCTCAAGTAGCAAATAGCGCATTTTCGAGCCAGTTATGGTAATACTGGAGGCAACGGAGCCTTTCTCTTCTAACAGTTTATCAGTAGCCTATCAGGGATTTCTTTTGATTGGTAGGTTAAATTACCCAATTGATCATTTAAGACATTTGTGGAATTAGAAAAATTTTTTTGTGAAGAGATTTGTCGGAGCGCAGCATCATGTGTCTATTGGAGATCTTGTAGTAGAGAAGCAGAAGCCCAACGAGTTAGTGGACTATAATTTAAGGTAGAGAAACCTTAGCATCAAATGTGAAACTCAACATACCTTGTATAAGAACATCATGCGATTGAGATCTTACTCAAACGCATTCATGGGCCAGTAGCTTTCATGCTCAAGAGACTCACCATTAAATCTTTCAAGTCTTTCAAGAAGCTACTCAGTAAAGCTAGCAATCTTCAAGAAGAAGTCAAACATATGGATTTTCATGAGAAGGCTGAGAAGTCCAAGATGACCAGAGACTTTGAAAAGAAGTCCAGAACAGTGGTAACTGTCGATAAAGGAAAACAACCAATGATAATACATGCAGAAAATTCTCATTAGTCGTCATCACAACATGCTTAACAACAGACACAACAGCATGGCCAGCCTAGCCAGAAACCACATCAGGGAGGATCATATTGAATAGAGAATAATAAAATGTCCATTTTGGAATGAAGAAAAGTGGTGTATTCCTTCAACGATGAAGCCGTGCCCAAAATGATCAAAAATCTAATGAGGAAGCCTGAGTTCAGGTTAACAGATCTACGGTGCACGTGAAGAGGTCGACAAGAAGGATCAACCAAATTATTGCCTGTATCACAGGATGCTTGGACACACTATAGAGGATTGTTTTTGTCTTTAAGGATTGGCTAAAGAAAAATCTTAAAGAAGAAAAATATAACAATCTTGAAAGAATATTTAAAAGAACCTAAAATAGATTCTATAAATATGATTTTAGCTGAGCCAGTCTCTCCGATTGACCCATATTCAAAAGAAGACGGGTTGAGTACGACTTGGAACAAGCTCAAGTGTGTATTGAACCAAATCCAGAATGCATCAGCACAAGCTTCCATTCAGAGCCTACCAAGCCAGAGATGAAGATTTCACCAGGAAATCTGTTGCCACAAAAGAAGAAGAAGAAAAACACCACCATGAAGACTGATGGCACAGGAAGTTGGATAGGGGCTGCCTTGGGCTGCCTTTGCTATATTAGTTGTCTCGGATTCGGGGAAGAAAATTCTCGAACCCTTGACCTTGTATGATTATCTTTTTGTCCCTCCGGGGTTTTGTGAATATAATGATTATAATTTTGGCTACGTTTTAACTATTTCTAGTGATAACGTAATTGATTATGATCAATCTAACTTTGATCTCGATTCCTAAATTGATCCTTAAATCGTACTTATGTCTGATGAACATGTTAGCAAGTCCGAAGAAGACATCGATAATACTGATTATGACAGCACCGGGAGTGAGGAACCAATCCTTGAGCACCACGGTGCACCACTTGCCATCAACTTAGATCTTTCTGACAAACAAGAAACACCAAAAGACTCGATAATGGTATCTCAAGAAGAAGAAATCATAGAAGTAAATCTAAGGAGCAAGAAAGTATTACCCCCAAGGTCAGCTCCAACGGATAAAGGAAAGTAAATAGTAACTCAAGAAGATCTACCTCCACCTCTGCTAGTGGAAGAACTGCGTAACCAAGAGAAAATTGGAGGATCATACAAAGTGAATTACAATGTGCTAGCTCATCTTAGGAAGTTGCCGGCCAAATTAAGCATTTATGACGCTCTAGTCCTGTAAAAGGAGATGCAAGTGTCTCTAGTTATAGCTTTGCTTGACCGAGAGATTTGTTTAGCCCAGTTGTCCAGCACATCTTGGATGAAGTTTATTCATTGAAAGAACAGTTTGGGATAACCTTCACAGATGAAGACTTGCTGCTTAGTACCGTCGACCATAATCGACCGCCGACCATAATTTCCCACTCCATATCTCTGTTAACATCGATAGGTTTGTGTTGTCCAGAGTTTTGGTAGATCTTGGAGCATCCCTCAACTTGATGAGCCTACGAACATTGGCCTATTTGGACATTGAAGCTCAGGATCTTACGGTCAATAAAATTATGCTAAGAGGATTCAACCAAAAGGGAGAGAGGGCCCTTGGATCAATTACGCTGCTTATGAAAGTCAGCGAACAAGTAACAAATGCTAAATTTCATATTATTGATGTCGAGACTTCATTTAATGCTCTACTAAGTCAACCATGGATTCACAAATATAATATGGTTCTGTCGTCTCTACACCAACGCATTAAGTATTAGAAGGAAGAACAAGAACAATGCATCAAGGGAGATTTACAACAATTTTCAGTTCATGAAGTTTGCATTCATGAAGATGCTGCCTACAATGTGCCTCCAAAAAAAATTGTCTTCTCTCATGAAGTTGTGGCAAATAAAGTGGAAATTCAGAAGAATCAAAAATAGGAAACCATCAGCTCCGTTTCAGTGAGCTTCCACCACTCTTTTGCGATAAGTTGGTGGGAGTTCTTTTACTTAATGCACCTGAGGTCGAGGCAGAGGATGTAGACGAGCAAGAACCAATTTAATTATTGAACAGACTAGGCCAGCCATCAACATTGATGATAAAGAAAGTTCTAAAGATGAAATAATAATGACAAAACAAAAGAAATCTCAGTATGAGATATCCTTATAAGATACGGAGAAAAGCAAATATGTGACAATGTATGATCGGACAAACCACTATGTGAACATCATGGCCCTTACTCTAATTCTCCTCAAAAGGTCAAGAGTTTAGAGGTCAAGGAAGTCTGTAGCGCTGGTTCATAGCTGATCAAATTTTATCGTGCTTCTACTTCTACTAATCTTGAAGATCATCTAAGTTTGGATGAAGATCCTAATGAATTAATGGAATTACCTTTTGGTTACGTTTCACCTTGTGTACAAAATTTAATTCAACATAGACATTTACCAAAACAAATTCCAAAAGGTGAATTACAGCTTTTTAGAAAATTATGGAATGTTGAAAGTCAAGCTCCGAATTCGAAAAGAAGGTCTCGGATTTGTTACAGTTGGACTAGTCGATGATTTTGAATTTTGCATGGTTGTTACTAGTGAGTCACAAAAAGATTGTCTCGATGTAGAAGATGACTCTACTGATCAACCAATAGAAGACGCTCTGCCAGAATTTGAGGAAGAAATCAAGTCAACTGTTGATGAACTAAAGGAAATTAACCTCAGGACGGAAGAGTAGCTTTGACCTACATTTATAAGTTCTCTACTCAACAATGAAGAATCTTTAGAGTTGATGAGACTGTTAACAATATTAAAAGATTACTTTGAATGGAGTTATGATGAAATGTCAGGACTGTCAGAAGAAGTTACAGTTCATAAGCTCAGAGTAGATAAGGATATGACCCTAGTAAAACAAGCTCCAAGAAGAATACACCTCGAAATAGAGCAGCAAGTCATTGCCAGGGTGAAGAAATTAATAGACGCTAACTTTGTAAGAGAAGAGCAATTCCCCACATCGTTAGCTAACATTGTGCAGGTTAAGAAGAAAATTGGACAAATCTGTGTATGTGCCAACTCATGGATTTGAAAAAAGCATGTCCAAAGGATGAATTTCCATTACTAATACCAGAAAGGATGGTGGATATTGCTTCGACACAAGAAATATTCTCCTTCATGGATGAATTATGGGGATACATCCAAATCAAGATGGCTCCCGAGGATGCAGCACTTACAGCATTCAAAACACTAAGTAGAATTTTTTGCTACACAGTGATGCCATTTGGGTTAAAGAACGCTGGAGCAACATACCAACAAGCTATGGCTAAGATCTTTGACGACCTACTTTTACGACCTAATTCACAACTAAGTGGAGTGTTACGTGGATGATTTGATCATCAAATGTAAATAGAAAATAGACCATTTGTATGATTTAAGGATCATGTTCAAACGATTACGACAATACAACCTTAAGATGATCCCTTAAAGTGTGCTTTCAGCACTATCTCTAGGAAGTTTCTAGGGTTTGTTGTCCGTCATCGGGGAATCGAGATCAACCTGGATAAGATTAAAGCTATCTTGGAAATGCCTCCATCCAAAACCTTGAAACAACTACGTTCCTTCCAAGGGAAGCTGGCATATCTGAGATGCTTTATTTCTAATATCTCAGGTAGATGTCAGCCCTTCTCATAATTAATTAAAAAGAATGCCAAATTTTTTTGGAAAGAGAAATGTCAGCGGGCTTTTGAGGACGTTAAAAAATATTTAATGACACCTCCTGTTTTGACAGCCCCTATCCCAGGAAAACCTTTAATAATTTATAGTGCGGTCTTAGATGACTCACTTGGAGCCCTCTTAGTCCAAGTCAATGACGAGGGGTAAGAAAAAAGCACTCTACTACTTGAGTCGTTGTCTAATACCAACAGAGATAAGGTATCCGCCTATTGAGAAGCATTGTCTAGCTTTGATTTTTGCCGCTCAGAAGCTCAGATATTAAATGCTTTCTCATAAGGTAACTCTAATTTCAAAAGTTAATCAGTTGCATTATTTGATAACCCTACCAACACTCTCTAGACGTCTAGCAAGATGGTTGATGATTTTGTTACAATTTGATATAACTTTTGTTCCCCTCTATGCTATTAAGGGATAGATGTTAGTAGATTTTTTCGTTGCACACTCACTTTCAGCTGGGTCCACTCTTAATGATGAACATCAGATGAATAGGTACTATAAATAGAATTCTCCAGCGTGCAATGCTGTGAGATGTACTTTGATGGAGCTAGAAAAGTTAGACCAGGTAAAGCAGGAATTGGTTTGATCTTCGTCACGCCAGATAAGGGTATGCTGAGGTTCTCATACCACTTAATATAGTCATGCACCAAAAATGAAGCAGAATATGAAGCGCTAATCACCAAATTGGAATTGGCAATCTTGATGGATATGATAGATTTTTTCATCCATGGAGATTCTCAGCTCATCATCCAACAAATCGTCAGACGGTACAAGATTTTGAAACCAAGGCTAGCAGAATACCACCAGTGTACAATGAAGCTGCTTGAATAGATTCCTAGTGTGACTCTCTATCGGATTCTTTAGGGAGATAACACCCATGCTGGCGCACTAGCAAAACTTGCAAAAGAATTAGCATGTCCCTCGGAGAATTCCAATGACTTTATAAATTTTGTCTCAAATCGACCCTGACAATCTACACAAGCCCAAAAAAGAAGAAGAAATGATGATTGCGGTTGCTGATATCAATGAAGATTGGCGTAAACCATTAATAGAATATTTGTTGACTAGAAAGCTGCCAGAGGACAATTCAGCAGTGCATCACATCACAAGAAGGGCTATGTCATACGCTTTAGTGGGTGATGTCCTCTATAAAATATTTTTCAATCAGATGTGGTTGTGATGTCTAAGCAGAGCAGAGGCACAGTATATTGTCAAAGCAGTATATGTCAGATTGTGTGACGGTCACCAGTCAAGGCCAAAGATGAAAATGAAGATCAAGAGACTTAGATATCATTGGTCGACAGTAATGTCTGACTGCATGGATACAGCCAGGAGATGTCACCAGCACCAAGTGCATGGGGTGGTCTTACACCAACCTCTGAATGTGCTACATCCAACTGTCACCTCGTGGCCATTCGAGCATTGGGGCACGGACATAATAGGTCAGATAGACCCTCCATCCTCTAAAGGACACAAGTTTATACTTGTCGTTATAGATTAATTTTCTAATTGGGTAAAGGTAGTGCTAGAGGCAGTGTCGTTACGAGATGTTACAACACAGCACGTCCTTCAATTTTTTAAAAGCCAAATCATCTACCATTTTGGAGTTCCACGTAGAATAATTTCTAATAATGGGATAGCCTTTAAGAGCACAAAAATCAATAATTTTGTCAAGTGGCACATAATAGAATGGAGATACTCTACGATCTACTATCCCATGGTAAATGGCCTTGCAGAAGCCTTCAACAAGACACTGGTACATATTTTGAAGAAGACACTGGATGAAAACAAAACAGAATGGCATAACAAACTGTTAGAAGCTTTGTGGGCCTACCAAACAACATTCAGAACTCCCACTCAATGTATGCTCTACGCACTTGTGTACGGGTTCGAGGCCGTACTATCATTAGAAGTCCAGATGTCGTCCCTTAGAGTTGTTGTCGCTAATCAGCTTACAACAGAAGAAAGTGCAAAACTCAGACTTGAAGAATTAGAAAGTCTTGAAGGAAAACGAATTAAAGCACAACATCATCTTGAGCTTTACCAGGTGAGGATGGTACAAGATCATGACAAATTAGTCTGCCCAAGGACATTCAAAGTTGGTTATCATGTTCTCGTGCTCAAAAGGCCTATTCTTACACGCCTCAAGATAGGTAGTAAATTTGAGCCAACTTGGGAGGGACCATTTGTCATAGAAAAGGTCTACATAGGAGGAGCCTACCAATTAATGGATTTTTTAGGTGAAAGACCCATGTTGCCAATCAACGGACGATACTTGAAGACATACTATGCAACTTGACATTGCATGAATTAAAATTTTGAAAATTTGATTGTTCTAAGGTTATTTATTTGACCAAAAATTTGTGATCAGGTCCAAAATATTTGTAATAAAATTAACCTCAATAAAATGAAAATTTTTTAATTTACATACTTCAATTTTCTTCTTTCTACTTTTAAGTTTGATATCTTACTAAATTAAAAAAAAATATATACATAAATAAATGATTTTCTCACTGATACTAACTAAACTTTTGTCTAATAAACACTTTGTTTTGTTCTTGTTCTTGCTAAATTTTAGCGCACTGATGTTTTTCCTGCCATCTGCAGAAAAAATGTCATAATAGAAGCTGATTTTTGCTTTCAAGGATGGTTGGAATCTCGCACTTAACGAGGAAATTGCATCATAGACTTCAACATGGACTTCGGTCAAGTCGATGTAGACTATGATGGTCCCCTGATGGATGTGGTCAGCCATCGAGAAAAAGAGGGATTACCGTCGTTGTTAAAGATCAGCACCAAGGAGGATTCCTCACTGAAGGGGAAGAAAGTGATAATACAGCAAGATCCAATGAGGAGGACTATAACTGCATCGACCGGAGGTCTAGTCACTACTAATGATGAGAGACTGCAAGATGCACCGTTACGAAGGACTCATGCAGAAATGCCAATCATTAAAAACATAAAGCTTTCCTACGTGATGAAAGAAGCGCCAAAAGGAGGCAGAAAAATTGCTTACCCCGATTCCTGAGGAGAAAATCTATGATCCATGCATGAGAGAGACTTCCTCGAGCTTACCTACTACAAAGGGTGAGTTTGAGTTCACTACAGAGCCGATGATACCATAGATTTTAGATAATCTTTATGCGGGTTGCTCGACATGCAACGCCGAGGTCCCCACATGGATACCAACTACAGTGGCATTTACAGAATACCCAGACTGCAACGTCCTCCACCTAGAGTGTTACAGTACTCTGGAGGAGTATACGTCCACCGATAGCAGACTTCAGATCAATGATCACTTAATGGGGGAATCATATTTTCCATTGGATACAGAGACATCACTAACATGGATTCCTACTGATATTGAAATGAGGGAGCGTCCTCGATAGCCGTCAATGATCATCATGGTAGAATTTGACAAAATGAGTAAAGTAAAGAAAAGGGAATTTAAATTTTATGAAGAAGTTCAAGGAAGATTTGTTAATATACTAGAAGGCTTGGAGTTGTACACCAGAGTCTTCTCTGAAAGTGACGAAAGAAGCATTCTCGACTGTATATTTGACCTAAGGGACAAGGGTCAAGTGAGTTTTCTAATGGAAAGGACCTATTCTGAACCACAGAAATGGATGTTTGGAGAAGGTAAAATCACCATTCAATGTGGTTGTTGTTATAACTTTACCAAGGATAAACAAGGAAATCCCCTGGGGATTTTAAGACATGATGAGGTGAATATATTACTTCCTATGATAAAGTAGATGATCAATAAGATGGTTTGATGGAGCATACTTCCAGCTGATTGTATTCCTAACAGCTATATTATTAATATCTACGGTGAAGGAGATTGCATTGCCTCACATATAGACCATCATGATTTTGTGAGACCTTTTTGCATGGTCTCCTTCATGAGCAAGAGAAATATCTTGTTCGAGAAAGAAATAGATGTCATTGGCCCCAACGAGTTCAGAGGATTCATGGAGATTCCATTACAAGTGGGTTCAGCACTGATTCTCAAGAGAAATGAAGCAGACATTGTAGGGTGTCTATAACTTTCAAAAGGACGGATAGTAGCAAGATGCCATATAATATGAGAGGGTTGTACCACTAAGTGCATGCAAAAAAAACTCTTGCCCTGGAATGTGAGCTCACCCCACCAAGGATGGATAATCAGGGGATTCCTTTATCTACTGCATTTTGGCACAGATGATATGATGATATATGTATTAGATATGCTCAGCTTGTGATATGTACCCAGCATGAGATATTTTCAGATAGCATATTGTACCTTTTGATGCTTCGAGCTATGTTCAATCTGTGACACCTGTTTGAAGCAGATTAATGAAATCTTTTTTAGAAATTAGTCTGTTTGTTCAATTGCCCTTTTGTGCAATGGATAAAGAGCCACAAAACCATACGTTGGTTCTGAACTACAATGAACAAAGAGCAAAATAATAATAACTTGATAATAATAAAATTCAAACAAAATACTCTTGTGAAAAATCAACCAACAAAAATTGAATTTTAAAAATATATTTTGATAATTATATGTGATAAAAATAACAAAACAAGAAAATAAATTTGTTGAGTTGATTCTCTCGATTTTGAGGTCTCTTACTGTTTGCTCGCGCAGCGCGACTGCCCTTGTCTGCATTAATTCTCTTCACAATCCCCATGGAATTTCACATTCTACGCAAAAATCTCACAAAATTCCAAATATCTTTCTTACCAATATTAACCTTATCACATGACACATATCTATGAATTCAACACTACAAATTATCCCCTATGTTTCAATTTCCATTTTGGAATCAGTACCTGAATTCTGATCCCAATCCCCGAGATTGGTGTAAAACCCCCTTAAGTGGAACACGACATCCTATTGTTAATCCTCGAGATTGGTATAAGACCTCCTTAAATGAAACACGACATCCTTTTCTCAATCCTTGAGATTGGTATATTGCCCTTTGAATGGAACACGACATCCTATTCTCAATCCTTGAGATTAGTATAAGACCCCCTTAAGTGGAACACGACATTCTATTCTCATTCCTCGAGATTGGTATAAGGACCCCTTTAATGGAACACAACATCCTATTCTCAATCCTCAAGATTGGTATGAGGTCCCCTTGAATGGAACATGGCATCCTATTTTCAATCCTTGAAATTGGTATAAGACCCCCTTAAACGGAACACGACATCATATTCTCAATCCTCGAGATTGTTATATGATACACTAAAAATACATGCATATTTAGACCTATATTTTATACTCATTTTTTGTCATATTGCACTTTTAAGGAAGGTTTTTTTCATTTTATTACATATTATTAATTTTTAGGACTTGAAGCAAAAAGGAAGCAAAAAGAATGAAATTTGGAGTCAAAATGGAGCTCTAGAAGAAATGTTCAGCACTGACGGTGCCATTTGACAGAGAGCACGGATTAATTAAATGGCTACTAGCGCCGACAACACCAGAATGGGTGTTGACAGTGTCAATGTAGTGCAAGCCATGTTTCTAGAAGATTCGACAAATTTTGAGTGAAAGAAGTTGAAATGGTGCGAGGGGGGTTTCTGATCAAATTTTGGCCCTAAATAGAGCCTATGTCGGTTCTCCAATAGGTGCATCCAACAACTCTTTAAAAAGCATCAAAATTTGTTGAATCTTTTAGAAACAGGGCTTCCACTGACACTTGTGTCGTCGGTACTAGAGGCCCGTAATTAAATTTCAAGTTTCTAATAAATGGCGTCGTCGACGCTGAACAAATTTTGAACTTCTCCATTATTGCTCCAAATTTCATTTTTTTTGCTTCTTTTTTTTTCCAAGTCCTCAAAATCAACAACCTGCAATAAAACATAAAAAATACCTTCCATTAAAATGCAATATCACCAAAAATTAATATAAAATATGGGTCTAAAAATGCATATATTTTTGGTGTATCTCCTAGTCACGAATTTAGGGACTAAACCTAAGATTAGCCAATGATTTTCTATAACACTGAATCAGGGTAGAGAATTAAAATTACACTTATTTGGCACATTACATATTTAAACCATTTATCTCATCTCATTTCACCAAAAACTCATTGTAGTGGGAAAGATGCTTTTTCATATTCGAAAACTTCATCACATAAACATAGTTTAGTAGTTACTGATTTAAACTTTGCATTTAAATTTTGCTAGTAGTCAATAATTTAGTTTTTATAGTATCTCAAATATTAAAAATTAGTGACATACAGTAATTTTGTTTGATTTCTGTAAATTTTCTAGTTAATTTATCAATTCAAATTTAAACCTTCCTCATGAGATCGATATTTGGGACTTAAATAGAAAGTCTTATATTACTTGATAACGATGTGTATACTTGCGTAGAATCCCTACATTAAGTGATTAATGTTCTTATTCATAAAATATCACATCAGGTTTTTTGAGCCGTTATAAAGTGGAGTCAACTTTATAATTTTTATACAACTATATTTTCGAGAATCAAGTTTTTGGCGCCGTTGTCGGGGAAGGTAACGGTAAATTAAATAGATTCGGTAAATTAGGAAATTTAGAGATGAAATATATAAAATCAAAAATCTAAGCATATATATATAACTATATATATTTAAGAGTATTTTTAAGAAATTTTTCTTTGTTTATTATATTTGTTTATGTGAAATATTGGACCTGAAGGTTTAGTACCTTACGATTCAAAATTAGAACGTATTATTAGAAAAATTCAAAAATAACAAAAAGAAATTAAAAATTTGAATGAAATGGAAATTAACTTAGATAATCATATAAATGAAAATTGATAAAGGTCTTTAAAAGATTATGCTAATCCTACAGTAGATGCACCTCACTTAACTATTTAAAATCCTTTGTTGCTAATTCATTTGAGCTTAAACCTGTTATTATCTAAATGGTACAAAATAATTATTTTGGACGAACACCTACTGAAGATCCAAACTTACATCTTGCTAGTTTTCTTGAAATTTGTGCTACTTTTAAATATGACGGAGCATCTAATGATGTTGTTAGGCTTATACTTTTTCCTTTTCCATTAAGAGATAAAGCTAAAGCTAGGTTAAATTCATTAGCACCTGGATCTATCAGAACTTGGGGAGAACTATCACAAAAATTTTTGGCTAAATATTTTCCACCCTCGAAAACTGCTAAGCTTAGAAACAATATTAGATCTTTTTGTCAATTTGAAGGGGAATCAATATATGAAGTCTGGGAAAGGTTTAAGGATCTCCTTAGAAAATGTCCACACCATGCTTTACCAGATTGGTTAATAATTCACAAACTTTTTTATAATGGATTAGTAGGATAACTTAGATCTATTATAGATGCTACTGCAGCAGGATCACTAATGTCAAAACCTTTTGATCAAGCATACTCTTTAATAGAAGAAATGGCTACTAACAATTTTCAATGGCCCTCTGAATGGGTAAATCCTAAGAGAGTAGCTAGTATTCATGACTCTGATGCAATGTCTATTTTAGCATCTCAAATTGCTGCTATATATCAAAAACGATTGATCAAATTGGAGTGAACTATTCTCAAATACCACCAGTATTAGAGGAAAATTCACTAGGGCAGATAATTGATACTTAATCATCTTATGAAACTTTGAATATTATAAATAATCAAAATAACAATCTTTACTTTAATTATTACAACCCTGGATGGAAAAATCACCCTAATTTTAGCTAGAATAATTATAACAATTTGGTGAACCCCACAAAAAATTTAAACAACCAAGGAAATCTTCTATATCAACCTTATTATCTTCTTGGGTTTAACTCTAACCCTAACCCACAAGTTAAGAAAAAGAAGTTGATGATGGAAGAAGTAATGTTGAATATAAGAAATCAAATACAAAATCAAGTGGTTGTTATTAGAAATATTGAAAATCAATTAGGACATATTGCTACTACGCTTAGTAACAGACCTTCAAGAAAAATTCTGAGTACTGTGGAAGTTAATCGAAAAGATCAAAAAATGGAGCAAATTAAAGCTATTCAATTACAAAGTGGAAAAGAAATTAAAACAAGAATCCAATGAGAAACTAAAGTTGTTAAGGAGAAAGAAGAGATTAAAAGCAATCACAATCAAAATGAACAAATACAGGTTTCTTTTGAAAAACTATAAAAATAAAGACAAACAATTTACAATTTAATAAATCTACCTCTATTTTCTCAATGATTGAAGCAGAAGAATAAAGACAAACAGTTTACAAAATTTTTGAAAATCCTTAAAAAGTTGACGATAGACATTCCTTTCATTGAGGCTTTGGAACAAAAGTCAAGTTATGTGAAATTTATGAAAGATATAGTAAATAAGAAAAGGAAGTTTGCAGATCATGAAACCGTTGCACTCAGTGAAGAGTGTAGCGCTATTACTCAAAAAAAGCTTACTGAAAAGTTAAAAGATCCTGGTAGTTTTACTATACCTTGTGCAATTGGTGAAATTTTTTTGGAAAAGCCTTATGTGATTTAGGAGTGAGTATCAATCTCATGCCTCTATCAATTTTTAAACATTTAGATTTAGGAGAGATTTCCCCTACTACTATAACTCTTCAGTTAGTTGATCGATCCTTAACTTATCTTAAAGGGGTTATAGAAGATGTATTAGTAAAAGTGGATAAATTTTATTTTCCTGTAGACTTTATAGTACTAGATATGAAGGAAGATAAAGATATTCCTATTATTTTGGGGACACTATTTTTTGTAACAGTGAGAGCTGTGACGATGTGCAAAAAGGAGAATTAATAATGAGTGTTAATGATCAAGAAGTAACATTTAATATGGCAAAAGCTATGAAATATCCTGCAATAGAAAAAGACAATGAATGTTTAAGGGTGGAAGTTACTGATTATGTGAGTAATGAGCAATTTAAGAAAGAGTTTGAAGAAAAGTTAAAGCAAGAAGACTTTAGTGAGATTGAAAATGAAATAGAAGAAGAAAATTTAGATTATATTCAGGACAAATTTGAAACTTTAGATTTGTAGGAAAATGATAATAAAAATCTCATTCCTTCAAGTATTAAACCACCTAGATTTGAACTAAAAGTATTATCTGCCCATTTAAAATATTTATTTTTAGGAGAATCATCTACATTTCTTATTATTGTATCTTCTGAGTTAACTGAAATTCAAGAACAAAAATTAATAGAAATGTTGAAAAGAATAAAAAGGCTTTTGGAAGGACTTAAGCAGATATTAAAGGAATTAGTCCTTCAATTTATATGCACAGAATTTGATTAGATGAACAATACGAACCTAAAGTTGATCCTCAGAGGAGATTAAACTCAATAATGAAAGAAATTGTTAAAAAAGAAATCTTAAATTGGTTAGATGCTGGAATTATATATCCTATTTTAGATAGTGCTTGGGTGAGACCAATTCATTGTGTTCCAAAGAAAGGAGCAGTGACCGTTGAAGTAAATGAGAAAAATGAATTAATTCCAATAAGTCAAGCTACTGGTTGGTGAATTTGTATAGACTATAGAAAATTAAACATGGCCACCAAGAAAGGTCACTTTCTTTCTAGACCAAATGTTCGATAAATTGGTTGGAAACAAATATTACTGCTTTTTAGATGGATATACTGTGTGTCATCAAATTCCAATTGCTCCTGAAGATCAAGAGAAAACAAAATTTACAATCCCTTTTGGAACTTTTGCTTTTCGTAGAATATTTTTGGAATGTACAATGTACCTGTGGCATTTAAAGATGTATGATGTCAATTTTTAGTTATTTGATTGAACATGGAAAGGAAGTATTTTTGGATGATTCCTTTGTATTCGAGACTTCATTTGAATTATGTTTAAATAATTTAAAAAAATTTCTGGAATTATGTGAAAAAACCAACCTAGTACTAAATTGGGAAAAATGTCAATTTATGGTTGTAGGAGGAATTGTACTTGGGCATAAAATTTCTGAAAAATGGCATGGAAGTAGATCCTGCAAAAATTCAAGTTATTGAAAATTTATCACCTCCCACTATGGTTAGAGGGGGAAGAAGTTTTTTAAGACATGATGGTTTTTACAAGCGTTACATAAAAAAATTTTCAAAAATAACTAAGACATTATGCCAACTTTTAGGAAAAGATACAAAATTTGATTTTAATGAGGAATGCAAGGAAGCATTTGAATTATTGAAAAAGAATCACTACTCTTATAATAGTTCCACCTGATTGGTAGAAACCATTTGAAATAATGTGTGATGCTAGTGATTATGCTATTAGAGTTGTTTTAGGACAAAGGCACAACAAAGTTTTTAAAGTAATATATTATGCTAGTAAAACTCTAAGTGATGCTCAAATTAATTACAATACTACTGAAAAATAGTTTTTAGTTATTGTCTATGCCTATGATAAATTTAGACCTTACTTGATCGGAACCAAATGTATAGTGCATACTGATCCCGTACCTAATGCTTATGCATAATATAACAATAGTTTTGATGGTATTTTTCACTTATATTTCCTTATTTTGCAAAAAAACCAAAAACTTGATCCTGAAGAAAAATAAGAGTTTAAAATTTTAATTTATATATATTTATATTGGGATACTACGCAAGTATATGTATCGTTATCAAGTAATATAGGACTTTCTGATTAAGACCTGAGTATCGAACCCAAAGGGAAGATTATGCAATATGTACTTTTTAGAAAGTTTTTATATTTTAAAAAAAGATAACTATTTAAACTAAAAATGATTTTTGTAGGAATTTAAAATTTAAGTATTTTTGGTATTTTTGATATTTTAACAAAACAGTTACACTTAAAAAGATAACTAAAGTTTTTGTAGAAGAAAAGTATTTAATATAAAAATATCTTTCTTCTTATCATGAATCAGTAATAAGTATAGGAATTCTATTGTGGAAGTATGCAAATTGTGTTGTGTCAAATAGGAGAAATAATATTTTTTACCCATACTAGAGGTGCTATAAAGAACATTGGTTAATTTAAAGTTTGAATAGTTCTGAAGACCGGTTAGGCAGGGAAGATACTAGCTCTAACTCTAGAGTTCCCTCGATTCCCTCAATTTGTGGGCTAACATTCTCATATCAGAACCTAAAATAATAAACGAATTTGGGGGCTTTAACCTGTCACTTTAAAGTCCTCTAACTCTACACCCATCAATGAATATTTCCCTATTTATTTGCACTCAATCATATGAACTACATTCTCATTCATATAACCTCATGTGATTCTTTCCAATTGTTGACTGAGATAATACCAGCCCTGTTCTTACATGTTCTCATAAAAAATTTTAACATCTCAATTGGTCAAATCAAGAAGTAAATGAAGTGCATGGATTTAAATCATCACAACTTCTTCGTAGATTTCGTAGATGAGACCTAAGTGAATGGATTCTCTTCATAATCACTCTTCCTTTTATTATAACTATTAGTATGATCTACAAAATGCTCTAAAATTTGTACCTTATCAGCGGTAAAATTGATATTAACCATCATCTTCTGTAGTAACTCATCCTGAGCCTCATCCTAAATCTTGGTATCACCTCTAGATGTAGAAGCACGTGAAGTAGATGGTCCAGATGAAGATGCCGCAGAGGTAGATGCAGTAGACATCTCTAATCCATAGCTCCTGGAAAATCCTCCTCTCTAGCCAAAAATTGAATGCTCATAATAAATCTTTACATTCACCTTCAAGGTGGACTTTAGAGGTAACAAAACCTCCTCCCAACTATCATACTTTACTCCAGCCTGCTCGCATAAAGAAAAT
>NW_018250025.1:137845-140297 GCF_001263595.1 Phalaenopsis equestris | reverse complement strand
AGATCAAAGCCCCTATGTTGATGGGCCTTCCCTCCTGAATACAATAATTCAACGTCGCTCTCTCTCTGGTCACTTCACTGAGATGATTGGTCTAAAGAAGACGAGCAGAAATGAAATAGAGTTAGGCCTTTGAAGCTGCACATAACTTTGAAGTTAGGAAACTTACTCTCCTCTCATTGGTAATCTTCTAAAGTCCTCTCCCAAAAATCAAGTATGAAATAATCTCATTTAATTTTGCTTCCGTAAGACTATAATTCGCATAAAAACACAAAGTCTCCGATGGTAAATGGTACAACAAGTTGATTATCTTTGGAGTAGAAGGTACTAACTTACCTCGAACCATAACTCGATCGTCCTCAGCCTCTTGGAGATTTGCATATAACTCCCTTACAACAAAAATCACTGCAACAGTAGAGAAACAACAGAACTGTTCCCACTGTCGGTGGACTATCAGGTCTTCCACTTCTCCACCTGGACTCCTAAGACATCACCACTAAATTAATTTTCATGACTGTAGAGTGTCACTATATCGATCTTGAGCTTTTGAACTGACAAATTTGCTCGAATCAAATTGGCTCTTTCCTCTGCTCCTTTTCATTTTTGGTGTCATTCTACAAATTTGATAAATTCTAAAAAATAACTTTAAAAATCAAGTTTAAATCACTAAACTAAACTTCCAAAAGCACTAATTAAACTTCCCAAGCAATTTCCATAGATTTTTCTTCACTTTTCACCATGAATAGTAAATTTTCAACATCTTCAAAATGTGCTTAAAATATATGGTGAAAATCAAAAATTTTTGCATAGAAGTAAAGCTCTTACCTCAAGGAACTTGGATCTAGCAAAACTCACTCGATTCCACCAAGAAATCTCCAAATTTCACTTGCCCTAGCCCTCAAAATCGCGAACTCGAGTTGGGGAAGACTATGAGAGGTATTAAAAATGGTATTTTTGGACTAAAAATTCACTTTGATCCGTTTGCAAACCAGTTTTCGTGAACCGGCGCTTAAGCACAAGTAAGTGGGGCTTAGGTGTCTGCCTCTCAGGTTGGCTCGCGCTTAAGCGCGAGATGTGGCGCTTAGGCGCCAGTGCAAAATTTTTAAAATTTTTAATTGTAAGTAAAATGCACTATTAGCCTAAGTAAACCACCCATAAGTGGTCTCATAGTACTTAAATGACTATTTTTACTTCCTATAACTCCCTTATCTCTCAAAATTCTCCATAATAATTAATTCAATTCAACGCTAAAAATAACACAAATTTCACAAAAATAAACTTATATTAATTCACAAACAAGTACAAACACATTTAACACTTAGTTTTCTGTCTAAATAGTCTTGGATGACAAAATTTTCCTAAGTACAAAACACTTAACACACATTTACAATTAAACACATAAGTGACACAAACACTAAACATAAGACATAAACACTAACGCACTTAAAAAAATAACTCTAAACACACAATTCCTAACACTTAACTTAATGATACTCTTTATTAGAAGGAACAAATTCTTGTCTCTCAGTAGTCTCTCCAGGAATATAGAGTTAATAAAATGGACGATGGTGACGAGCTCTAATACTGTCATCTTTGATCCACTTTTGCTTAAGGAACATCGCCTTATCTGCTTCCTCTATACAACTGGTTTGGTTGAATTGCATCTTTTGTCACCCAATATGTTCTAGATGAGCATGCAATTCAAGCACCTTAGTCTCTAATATAGATATAGTATTCTCCATCTTGTTGATTTTCTCCAATATCCCTTCAATCTATGGCTAAGAAACAGTTATACATCTCCTGTACACTTTGACTTATGAACTTCTTCCTCATGGCTTCTTCCTTCTTCAAATCCATCTCCCATGAAGACATTTTCTCTAAATCACTCTCTTTCTTAGACTTTTAAATCACTCTCTTTCATAGACTTTTAGGGCTAAAAATAATCCGGAGTGAAATTCCTTCACAAACCTTCAAATTATAGGCCTAAATCCTTCCAATAACTTCTACGCATGACTAGAAACTGCCAAGACACGTTTATTCCAACTAAACTGTAGTTACACCTTCTAAAAATCAAAATTTGCACATGTTTGCACCAGTCAATTTAACGTCCAAATTCTTATTCTAACATGTCTAGGTCACTAAAAAAAGTCTAAAAATCATTACTAGCACATAATAAACTCAAAAATACTACCCCAAATTTCTTAATCATACTCAAAACAACAAGCAAAGCAAAAACACACTGATAATTATGGGTTGTCTCCCATAAAGCGCTTGGTTTTACGTCGTCAGCCCGACGTAATCAGTGCTCATTCTGGTTGACCCAATATCATTCCATCATTATATTTATGTTGTTGCCCTATATAATAAAGTTTCAGTCTATATCCATTCACTTTAAAAATTTTCTTTAAAAATTTTCTCAGAAAATCCACAGCTCCATAAGGATAAACTTTTATCA
>NW_018250025.1:137188-137835 GCF_001263595.1 Phalaenopsis equestris | reverse complement strand
TGAGGAAAAACATATATCACAAAAAACGGACCTATCCACCTGGACTTCAGTTTTCCTGGAAATAATCTTAAACTTTCATTATATAGCAAAACTTGTTGCCCTGGCTTAAAATTTTTAGTAAGGATCTTTCGATCATGCCACATTTTCATCTTTTCTTTATAAATCTTAGCACTCTCATAAGATTCATTCCTTGTCTCTTCAACCTCATTTAATTGTAATAATCTTTTCTCACCAACATCTTTTAAATTATAATTGAACCCTTTAATATACCAATATGCTTTATGCTCAAGTTCAACTAGTAAGTGAAAAGCTTTCCCAAATATTAGTCTATATGGGGACATTCCTATAGGAGTTCTATATGCAGTCCTATATGCTCACAAAGCATAGTAAAGTTTGACTGACCAATCCATTTTTGTTGGATTCACAGATTTTTTTCATACTTCTTTTTATTTCTTGATTGGAAAATTCAACCAAACCACTTGTCTGAGGATGATAAGCAATAACGATCCTATAATTTATATGAAATTTCTTTAATAACTTCTCCATAATGGCATTTCTGAAATGAATTCCCCCATTAGTAATGATAACTCTCGGCATCCCAAATCTACAAAATATGTTTGTTTTAAAAAATTTTGCAACACTTTGAG
>NW_018250025.1:135768-136500 GCF_001263595.1 Phalaenopsis equestris | reverse complement strand
TAATTCAAAAGGTTTTCCCCAGTCTGGTGAAACTATAATTGGTGCAGTGATTAATTTTTCTTTTAATACTTAAAATATTTTAGGCATTCCTCATCAAAATTGAAAATTGCATCTTTCTTTAGTAAATGGCATAAAGGCTTAGCAATCTTAAAAAAGTCCTTAATATATCGCCTATAGAATCTAGCATGTCCTAAAAATCTCCTAATTTTCCTTACATTTGTTGGATATGGTAAATTAAAGATCACTTGAATTTTAGCAGGATCTACTTTCATACCATTTTCTGATATTTGATGACCTAAAACAATTCCCCATGCTATCATAAATTGGCATTTTTCCCAGTTAAGGACTAAATTTTTTTCTTCACAGTGCTTAAGAACTTTAGATAAATGTTCTAAACATGAGTCAAATGAAGTTCCAAATACTAAAAAGTCATCCATAAAGACTTCAATCCCTTTTTCATTTAGATCGCAAAAAATTGCCAAAATGCAACTTTGAAATGTAGCAGGGGCATTACAAAAATCAAAGGGCATTCTTCTAAAAGCAAATGTACCATAAGGACTGGTAAAAGTTATTTTCTCTTGATACTCAGGAGATATTTGAATTTGATGATAACTAATATATCCATCCAGAAAAAAACATTTGGAGGAAGATTATTTTGAGTGAAAATCTTTTTTTAACTTTAAGAAGCCTTCATGCAGGACGATCTTTCCTAGTGGCAAGATTTAATTTTCT
>NW_018250025.1:133799-135724 GCF_001263595.1 Phalaenopsis equestris | reverse complement strand
TGTAAAGATACCAGGATCTTTAAGCTTTTCAGGAAGTTTCTTCTGAAGTATAGCGCTGCACTCCTCACTAAGCGCAACAGTCGCATTATCTTTAAACTTCCTTTTTCTGTTGAGAATATCCTTCATAAACTTTACATAGCTTGGCATTTGTTCTAAGGCTTCAGCAAATGGAATATTGATTGTAAGCTTCCTAAATATTTGTAGAAATTTTGAAAATTGCTTATTTAACTTCTGTTGTTGAAGTCTCTGAGGAAATGGTTGTAGTGGTTTTTCCAACTTCTGTTGTCAAAGTCTTATGGCATCATTTGAAACACCATCATATTTAAATGTAGCACACAATGCTAGAAAATTGGTAAGATTTAAATTTTGATCTTCA
The DNA here is from genome assembly GCF_001263595.1 of Phalaenopsis equestris. Classification (NCBI taxonomy): domain Eukaryota; kingdom Viridiplantae; phylum Streptophyta; class Magnoliopsida; order Asparagales; family Orchidaceae; genus Phalaenopsis; species Phalaenopsis equestris. The sequence goes on along the minus strand of NW_018250025.1, from coordinate 135,348 downwards.
ATTGGTAATCCCCCAAACTGATTATTTGATATCATTTGGATAATAACAGGTTTAAGCTCAAATGAATTAGCCACTACAGTAGGTTTTTGACTACTACAATGTTTTCTTCTAAAGTAGGGATGGCATAGTCTCTTAAAGGTCTAAACTCTTGATGAATTTCAGCATTTTCATTATGTTGGTTTGTCATTTCTGTAATTTTTTTTTTGATTTTTCAAGATTTTTAATTTTTTTAGTTTTTCTAATTTTTCTAATAGCTCTTTCTAATTCAGAATCGTAGCACACTAACATAAAATAAAATAAAACATACAAAATGAGATACATTATTTAAAGTTTAAATAAGACTTTCTAAAAATAGAAATTTACTTAGTTTTCTTCCCCCACAACGGCGCCAATAACTTGATCTCATACCTAATACTTATGCACAGTATAACAATAGCTATAATGGTATTTTTCACTTATATTTCCTTATTTTGCAATAAAACCAAAGACTTGATCCTGAAGAAAAATAAGAATTTAACTTTTTAATTTATATATATTTATATTGGGATACTGCGTAAGTATACGTATCGTTATCAAGTAATATAAGACTTTTTGATTAAGACCTGAATATCGAACCCATAGGGAAGATTATGAAATATGTACTTTTTAGAAAGTTTTCTATTTTTAAAAAAAGATAATTACTTAAACTCAAAATGATTTTTGTAGGAATTTAAAATTTAAATATTTTTGGTATTTTTGATATTTTAATGAAATAGTAACACTTAAAAAGATAACTAAAGTTTTTGTAGAAGAAAAGTATTTAATATGAAAATATCTTTCTCCTTATCATGAATCAGTAATTAGTATAGGAATTCTATTGTGGAAGTATGCAAATTGTATTGTCTCTTTATCATTATTAGAGATTCTATAAAGAACATTGGCTAATTTAAAGTTTGAATAGTTCTGAAGGCCGGCTAAACAGAGAAAATACTAGCTCTCACTCTATAGTTCCCTCGATTCCCTCCACCTGGGGGCTAACATTCTCGTACTAGAACCTAAAATAATAAACCAAGTTGGGGGCTTTAAGCTGTCACTTTAAAGTCCTCTAACTCTACACCCATCAATGAATATTTCCCTATTTATTTGCAATTAATCTTCTTTCCAATTGTTGACTGAGACAATACCAACCCGGTTCTTACATGTTCTCACAACAAATTTTAGCATCTGGATTGGCCAAATCAAGACGTAAATGAAGTGCATGGATTTAAATCATCACAACATCTTCCAACATTAATGATCAATACTCTCTACAACTTCCATCCAAAACTTAATTACTTATCATTTTAAGAAGAAATATAAAGAAAACTATTTAGAATTCATGGAGAAAACAAAACCACACTTTACATTAAAAGAAGAAATCATTGTCAAACCAACAACAAGTTTCGATTAAAACCAAAAGTAGTCTAAAATGAAAAGATAAAAACTTATCTCAAGTCCTCCACCAAACTCTTGAAATTTCTTTGAATCTCTTCTCTTTTACAATCACTCAAAACAAAATAACAAAAAGGAT
>NW_018250025.1:123703-133777 GCF_001263595.1 Phalaenopsis equestris | reverse complement strand
AAAACTTGTCAATATTTTCAGGACTCTTTTCTAAGTCCTCTCTTCTTTCTTTTATAGTTTTCCAAGAGGTGCCTTGGGATCTCTTCAAAATGTGTGTTGATTTGATGTATTTGCCCAAATGATGCATCCCTTCATGATAATTTTCATCCATGGTGGTTACAACCTCCTATCAAGCAAATGGGTGCCTCAAAAACCTCTTTAAAATATGTGAAAATCAATTTTACTCATCTAGTAACTGTCATTGGAGCTTAAGCGTACGCTTAAGCGCGGGACCTCTGGTGCTTAGGAGCGACCTTCTCTGTTTAGCCGCCCTTTAAGCGTTGGATCTGGCGCTTAGGCGTCAAAACTCTTTTGCACAATTTTTCACCTTTTTACTCTAAATTTGATCCTTCTTCATTTTTCTATTTTTACTTGTATCTGCTTTTTTCCATTTTTACTTGTATCTGCAAGAAAAACACAAAAATTCCTTCCATTAAAGCACAATATCTCAAAAATAGGTATAAAAATGTGTCTAAAAATACTATATATTTTATGTGTATCACATACAGATCATTCTGTTGTCAAATACTTGATGCAAAAGAAGGATGTTAAACCAAGATTAATTAGATAGATACTTCTATCGCAAGAGTTTGATTTTATTATACTTGATAGAAAGGGAAATGATAATCAAATAGTTTTTCATTTGTCTAAACTAGAGGAAGAATTATTAACTAATTTTGTAAATAAAATTTTAGAAAATTTCCCTGATGGACAATTATATAATATTGATGAAATGAATATACCACGGTATGCTAATATAGTTAATTATATTGTAAGTGATATTCTACCCCCATATATTAAGAATCAACAATTAAAGAAATTTATTTATGATTCAAAATTATATTTTTGGGATGACCCATATTTATATAAATAATGTAAAGATCTAATTATTAGGAGGTGTGTGACTGATGAAGAAACTCAATAAATAATTGAAAGATGTCATGATTCTGAATTTGGACGATATTTTGGAACAAACAGAACTGCATATAAAATTTTGCAAGTTGGAGTTTACTAGCCTACTCTTTTTAGAAAAATTAATGAATATATTAAAGCATGTGATCGATGTCAGCGAGGAGGAAATATTTCTAGAAAAAATGAAATGCCTCTAAATTACACATTGGAAGTTGAAATTTTTTATGTGTGGGGATTTGATTTTATGGGACCATTTATGTCTTTATTTAGATGGAGGATCCCATTTTAGAAATAAGAGAATCGAGAAATTGATTAAAAAATATGATATTATGCATAGTTTATCTATTGCTTATCATTCTCAGACCAACAGTCTAGCAGAAATATCAAATCATGAAATAACAAGAATTTTAGAAAAAGTTGTAAATCCCTATAAATTGGATTGGTCTGCAATATTAGATACTACATTATGGGCATACAAAATTTCTTATAAGTCTCCTATTGGAATGTCCCTATATAGACTTATTTTTGGAAAAACATACCACTTACAAGTAGAATTGGAACATAAAGCATTTTGGACTATTAAGAAATTTAATTTTAATGTTAAAGATGCTGATAGGAAAAGATTATTGCAACTCAATGAACTTGAGGAGATTAGAAATGATGCATACGACAATGCAACAATCTATAAACAGAAAATAAAAATATGGCATGATTGGAAGATTATTAAAAAGAAGTATGAACCTAGACAAGAAGTTTTATTATATAATACATGATTGAGATTATTTCCAGAAAAACTGAAATCCAGATGTTTAGGATCATTTAAAGTGATTAAAGTCTATCATTATAGAACTATTATTATTAAAGATCCTAAAACTGGAACAATATTTAAAGTTAATGGGAATCGATTGAAATATTATTATGAAGGACACATGCCACAATTTAAAGAAATTTTTATATTAAGTCATCCTGATTAAACAATGGTATGTCGAGCTGATGACATTCAACCAAGCACTTTGTGGGAGGCAACTCATATATAAATCTATATATGTATCTATATATTACTATTTTGTTTAATAAGTGTTTTACATATTAGGAAATACTAATATTTTTGAATCCTACATAATTTTATATATCATAAATTAAGATAAATATTGGTTTTGGGGGAAAAATTTGGAATCAAATTGAACAAAAAAATAAGAGATGAAATTTTGGCCTCTAGCGCTGACGGTGCCCATCTCCATGGGCCATGGCGCCGAGAGCACCAACAATGTCGAGAATAGTTTGTGCAGTTCAGGATGAATTTTTACGGACTTTGGCGGGATTGCACTTCAAGATAGCCTTTAAAGGCCTAAAAACTAACTTGGACGACCATAAACTTCCAAATTTTGAAATCCATGGCTTTCAATTCCAGAAATACTTCAAGGTATAGAGTTTTCAATAGAAGAAAGTCTATCAGTTTTGACACACGGAGATTATACGAAAAATTCATTATGAAAAAGATACTTATCAAGGAGAGAGGCTTTGTCAATCATGGATTGATTAATCCAAATTCTCATATTGATAAAATCATTGTACAAAGATGTTAGAAAGTTCTATGCTACACTACCGTTGTAGTTATTGTACCAATAGTAAAGAAATTCAATGTTAATTTACATAGAATTACCCAAGGAGTTGTCTTCACTCGAGTTAAGTCTATACCATTTACTTTGGCTCGAATTAATGATTTGTATATGATTGAAAACATTCTAACCTGTCATTATATGAATTTTATCCCGATGAGAGATATGATGTAAGATGTATATAACTTTCTGATGGATGAAAAAGATAATTGGGAAATCAGAGATGATGGATACGTCAGTTCTCTACTTCACTACTTAATTCAATATTAAAACAATGGCATTTCTTCATATCTGCAAAATTACTCACTGCCATGAAGATTAGTAGAGTTACAAAAGAAAGTGTCATTTTAAACTATTGCATCCAAATAGAAAAGCCCATTGATGTGGGATTGATTATTTTCAAATTTATTATGGGTATTCTTATGAATGCGCCAATATATGGACTGTGGCATCCTTCTACAATTTTCTTACTTTGCAGTGAATCTCAAGCAGTCAATCTCAAGTGTCATATGAAAGTTAAGAGAAAGTATTATTACCTTGGGAGCCCATGGTTCCTATTGATGACAACTATATTGGGAATGGAAATGAAGCATTAGATGTTATCTTGAATCATACATTACATGCTTCAACACCATTAATGCCAGAAACAATTGAAAGTTCAATAGCTTTAAAGAAGAAAATGAAGAAAATAGAAAGAGAACTTCAGAATATTATGAATGCAATAGGAAAACTTAACTACCTTTTTGTTCACCTAGAATGGACAATGAAGGAGAACTTTGATGATACTGGAACAATTGAAGCAGGATTGGTGCAGATGTTCAAGACAAATGGAAGGATCAATGAAAATTCAACTGATCAATTCCCATACCGACCCTTCTACAATTTGTACGTCCATTACCACTCTATGGGAGATATTAGAGGAGGAGAAAGTACAGAAGATGAAGCAGAATAATTATAGAAGTTGGACTCTCTACTATTTTAAAGTATTATGTTTTTAATGTGATTATGTGGATTTAATTTCCTTTACTTTACTTTACTTTACTTTGCTTTAGAACTCTATTATCTTTGATTTTGTATATAGTTTTGTGTCAGCGTTCTAGTGTTGTGGCTTAATTTCGACGCTGAATTATAATTTAGTTTACTTTATGTATGTGAAAGTGTGATTAGAAAAATGTATTTGTAAAAAGTGTATTTTCATATATAAAAGTTAGTTTGGTGTGGTTTGTGAAAATGCTTGTTTGTGAATTATTTTAAGATAAAAATTACTGTTCAAAAAGACTAAATAGACTTTGGAGTGAATTGAAAGAAAGTTGTAAATTGTGAAAATTAAAAAAGTAAATTTTTTGCCACTAGCACCGACGGCGCCGGCATGGGCACTGACAGCGCCCAAAAATCCCCAAACCCCTCAAAATTTGTGATTTGCACAGTAGAAACACCATTTTTACCCTTTTGGTCACCTTCAACCTCAGGTTTTTGTACCTAGGGCTTACTATTGCTTGAATTTGAGGTGGTTTTAAAGCAAAAGAAGTTTGGCTTTTATCTTCTCTAGGTAAGAGCTAAACTTTGAACTCAAAATTTTTTATTTTCACCAAAAATTTATCTTACACTACCGAGATTTGAAATTTTGAAATTAGAAATTTTTTGAGAAGATTTTGAGAAAATCCTTTGGTAAAGAACTCCTACTTAGTAGAATTAAATTTAAAACGTTTCACATTATGATTTTCGGAATTTTGGAAATTTATTTGGATTTTATCAAATTTTCTTAGATTACCATGGCACCGAGAATGAGCACAGGAAAGAGAAAGGTGGATTATGATGATCAAAAGTTTGTCAACTATTAGGCTAACATTTGTTTCAATAGTCTACTTGCAACTAAGAAAGTAATTCTGGATCAAGGATTTAAAAATTTAAGTGGAGAAGTCAAAATATTAATCAACACTAGGTAGTGAGAGAATTTTTGTTACTTTACTGTTGAGGCTATTATTGGTATAGTGATGGAGTTCTATGCCAACTTTGAGGAAACTTCTGAAGATTACGTGTTTGTTCATGAGAAAATGGTGGAATTTATTCTAAGGAGAATTAATTAATTTTATCAGTTAGAGGATGTGTATAATTTCCAGTACAAATCATTTTCAGCTACAAATGAGGCCTTAGATGAAGTTATTTCTTTTCTTACTGATGGAAGAGGAGCTTAGAAGGTGAATAATGATGTTAAGGTAAACTTCCCTCTTTCTATGTTAAATGTAGTATTTAAGGCCTGACACTACTTTATTTCTGGTAGAATGATACCAGCAAATCATCATAGTGAGGTTACAAATGATAGAGCCATCTTGAACTTCTGTATCTAGCAGATAAGAAGGATAAATATAGGCTCTATTATTTATAGAAACACTTGTTATATTGCTTTGGGTGAGACTACTAGTGGTTTAGCACACCCTACTCTGATCTTCATACTATGTGAACAGGCAGGAGTTGATTTTAGAATGGATGAGGAGAGCATTGAACCTCTAAAACCTATTGGGCCTACTAATATTAAGACTTATGAATCTCATGTTGGATGGAGATCTAGAAGTAGGAGTAGGGACATTCCTTCTACTTCAAGTACCCCTACTTCTAGTACCTCTGCTCTCCAGGGACTTATGGAGTAGATGATGAATGGAAAGTAGAATGGACAATATGGAGGCCAAAAATGCACACAGTGGTGATTTGACAAAGCAGAAGTTTGAATATGATGTTGTTTATGATGACGCGATGGTCAGATACATGAGGGGTGACCACTCATTTCAGTTTCATACTCACCCTCTTTTTGTCTTATATCAGCAGCAAAACTTTGATGTGGAAGAATAAGAAGATGATGATTGGTGATGTTTTAGTTTGATTTTTTGTTTAGTTTATGTTTGGTTGTACTTTATTGTTGTTATTGTTCGTTTTTAGAGTGTGACATTTTGATTTATTTTAAATATTATGTTGTATTGTGAACACTAGGATTATGAAACTATTTTTACATTGGAAATCATTTTATTACTGTTGTTAGTTTGTAGTACTTTGTTGAATGTATTTGTAGTTAACTTTTTCTCAGCAAATTTTATATGTATTATATTTTATTTAATGTTTTAAGTCTTGTAGCTTTTAATATTAGCACCTACAATATTTCAGAGTTAAGTTTCAATATCAGAATCTTCAACAGGTAATTCTTTTCTTTATGTATTAAATGTTTTCTTTCACGCTTTATTTTTTTTAGTTTTTCATGCTAAATCTCTTAAAAAATTTAAGTTTGAGGGGAAAGAAAAATTCCTTTTTTAAGGAAAAGAAACTTAATTTTATTCGTCTTCAATTAGCTTTATTTTCAAAATTTTTAAAATTTAACATGACCATTAGTACTAGAGGGTAACTTTACATAACTATATTTGTGTTTCTAAATACATAGTAAATTTAAGTAAAAATTTTCAATAATAAAGGTTAATTTTAAAGATTAAGATATTTGGTATGATAGAACAAGACTTTGTGTTTCTATTTTAAGAGAAAGAATTTGTATTTTTGAAGTATTAAAAATCTCGGAGATTCATGTAAGAAGAAATGAATAAAACTTTATGAAAAATGTTTAAAGCTAATATAAATTTATAAAGTGAAGGAATGTGAAAAGTTTTTAACTTTAAGAAGAAGATAGTGAAGTTCAAAATCATTAAAGACTATCCAGATATAGTGATCCTTACATAAAAAAAAAAAGAGAAAAGAAAAGAAAAAGATAAAGGATTGAAAATGATCCTAAAAAAAAGAAAAGAAAAGGAAAGAAAAGAAAAAGATGTGAGTAGAAGCTTAAGAAGGTGCTTAATTAAAAATTCACTTCAATTGAAGCAACTTAAAGAAGAAAGCTTGGCTTTTTCTAAACTTATATTTTAGTATTAGCTTATTTACTAGTAAAGTTTCATGAAGTTCTTTTTCATATGGATATTCTAAGTGGCTTTAATATGAATAATTTGTAATTTTCCTTGAAAAGAATAGAAAAAAAGAAATCTTAGACTTGACTGCTAGATATTCTTATACCTTTAGTATTAATTGGAGTTTTTTTATATTTTTCTTAAGTAATGCTATTGTATTTAGTGGACTAAAATATGGAAATGTAGAAGTTAAATTCTTTACCATGAGTCATATTTATTATGTAGTAAAGGAGTTACTTGAGGACAAGTAATATTTAAGTTTGTGGGATTTTGATGCACTAAAAATACGTGGTATTTTAAGTATACATTTTATGCTTATTTTTTGGTGATGTTGTACTTTAAAGAAGGGTATTTTAAGGAAGGTATTTTTCATGTTTTCTTGCAGATTGTTGATTTTTAGGACTTGAAGCATAAAAGAAGCAAAAATGGAATTTAGAGTCAAAAGAAGAAATGTTCAGGGCCAACGACACCAGATTGGACGCCAACGGCGCCATTTGACAGAGAGCATGGATTAATTAAATGGCTACTGGTGCCGATGGCACCAGAGTGGGCGACGACGGTGCCAATGTCAATGCAAGCCCTATTTCTAAAAGATTCAATGAATTTGGATTCTTTTTGAATAGTTTTTGGATGCACCTATTGGAAAACCGACATTAGGCTCTATTTAGAGCAAAAATTGATCAGAAAAGACCTCCCTTCGCACCCTTCAACCACTTTCCATTCTCTTCCACACTATTCCACATTCCTTACAGCCACTTAGAGTCCATTAGTCATTTATTTTCTTTATAGTTTTGAGTTTTTATGGTGAGTTTAAGTGTGAATTCTTCTCTAAGAGTGTTGGAGAGGGAGAGAAGCGAGCGTTAGCCTTCAGGGGAAGGGAAGTGGGAGCTCTAGAGTGAGAGCCAGTATCCTCCTAGCCTAGCCAAAGATTTAGGGACTAAACCTGAGATTAGTCAATGATTTTCTATAACATTGAATCAGGGTAGAGAGTTAAATTTGCTCCTATTTTGCACAATACATATTTAAACCATTTATCGCATCTCATTTCACCAAAAACTCATTATAGTAGGAAAGATGCTTTTTCATATTAGAAAACTTCATCACATAAACATAGTTTAGTAGTTATTGATTTAAACTACTAATGGGACTCAAAGAGAGTGGATCCTGGTATAAGTGAGTAAACCGCATCTCTTAGTCATGTCGGTTCCACTTAATAGAACACGACATCCTTTTCTCAATCACATTAAGTGGAACCGGTCAGTATGGTGGATCTCAAAGAAAGTCCCCATATGACTGCTTGACCTTAGACCTGACCCTGGGAGTTTGTCTAGAGCTAGTTCACTCACTTATACTCATTATCACCTATATTCACCTACAACCCTAAACCCAAAATTGTTGACTTTGATCCCTTGATCTTTTAGGAGACTCATGTAGATGGTCCCCTAGACCCACTAGCCCTAGGCTAGGGTTTAGCTAAGACCAGTACATAGAGGATCCAAATGGGGATTTCATTGGTCCACAACTCATATATGGTGGTTAGTGATACACCTAAAACATATAGTATTTTTAGACACATTTTTATACCTATTTTGAGATATTGCACTTTAATGGATGGTATTTTTGTGTTTTTCTTGCAAATACAAGTAAAAATGGAAAAAATGCTTAAAGGAGTGAACAAGGATCAAATTTAGAGCAAAAAGGTGAAAAATTGTGCAAAAGAGTTTCGGAGCCTAAGTGTCAGATCCGACGCTTAAGCGCTGGTTAAACACAGAAGTTCATGCCTAAGCACCGAAGTTCATGCCTGAGCACCAGAGGCCCCGCACTTAAGCGCCAGAGGTAGTTACTAGACGAGTAAAATCGATTTTCAAAAATTTTAAAGAGGTTTTTGAGGCACCCATTGGCTTAATAAGTGATTGTAACCACCATGGATGAAAATTTTCAGGAAAGGATGCATCAAAGTATGCATCTCTTGGGGAAATACATCGAATCTAGACATATTTTGAAGAGAAACGAAGGTACCTTTTGAAAAATTATAAAAGAAAGAAGATTGAGACTTTGAAATAGGTCCTGAAAGTATTGGAAAGTTTTGAAAGTTCTCATTTGGGGAGTTAGTTTCGTCTGATTTTCAAGCACCACTTTTACTTTTATTTTATTTTTTTTGCTATTTTATTTTGAGTGATTGTAAAGAGAAGAGAATCAAAGGAACTTTAAGATTTTGGTGGAGGACTTTAGATAAGTTTTTATCTTTCTATTTTGAGACTACTTTTAGTTTTAATTGAGACTTATTGTTGGTTTAACAATGTTTTCATCTTTTAAAATAAAATGTGGTTTTGTTTCTCCATCAATTCATAATGTTGGAAGAAGTTGTGATAATTTAAATTCATGCTCTTCATTTACTTCTTGATTTGAGCAATCCAGATGTTAAAATTTGTTGTGAGAACATGTAAGAACCGGGCTGGTATTATCTCAGTCAACAATTGGAAAGAATCACATGAGGTTATATGAATGAGAATGTAGTTCATATGATTGAGTGCAAATAAATAGAGAAATATTCATTGAAGGGTGTAGAGTGAGAGGACTTTAAAGTGACAGGTTAAAGCCCCCAACTTGGTTTATTGTTTTAGGTTCTGATACGAGATGTTAGCCCCCAAGTGGAGGGAATCAAGGGAACTCTAGAGTGAGAGTTAATATATTCCCTGCCTAGCCGGTCTTCATAACTATTCAAACTTTAAATTAGCCAATGTTCTTTATAGCAACTCTAGTAAGGGTAAAGAATATTATTGCTCCTATTTGGCACAACACAATTTGCAAACTTCCACAACAGAATTTCTTTATTTATTACTGGTTCGTGATAAGAAGAAATATATTTTTCTTATTAAGCACTTTTCATCTATAAAACTCTAGTTATCTTTTTAAGTTGTTACTATTTTGTCAAAATATCAAAAATACCAAAAATGTATGAATTTTTATTACTGCAAAATATATTGAGTTTAAGTAATTGTCTTTTTAAAAATAGAAAGTTTTCTAAAAGTGCATCTTGTATAAATTCCCTGTGGGTTCGATATTCATGTCTTAATCAAAAAGTCTTATATTACTTGATAACGATGTAAACTTGCGTAGTATCGTAATATATATAAATTAAAAGTTAAATTCTTATTTTTCTTTAGGATCAAGCTTTTAGATTTGTTGGGAAATATAAGTGAAATATAATCTAAATTATTGTTGTACTTTGCATACTTGCAGTATCAAGAGGGATCAAGTTTTTGGTGCCGTTGTCGAGGAATCGAAAGAAAAATTTCTATTTTTAGAAAGTCTTATTTAAACTTTAACTATTGTATCTTATTTTTTATGCTTTATTTTATTTTATTTTATTTTATTTTATGTTAGTGTATGAGTAGTTCAGATTCTAAATGACTAGTGTTCTACGATTCTGAATTAGAAAGAACAATTAGAAATATCAGAAAAACCAAGAAAGTTCAAAATCTTGAAAAATCCAAAAAAACATTGTAGAAATGGCAGACCAAAATAATTAAAATGCTGAAATTCATCAAGAGTTTAGACCTTTA